>NC_054375.1:66579683-66854683 GCF_017654675.1 Xenopus laevis
GAGTGGATGAGTACAAGACCATCGCATGTTTATATGTGGGTTGTTTTGATTTTTTTTGCCTGGGCTGCTTTTTACTCCCAGTTCGGCCCTAACATAACTTAATAGACAGTGGCATAACTACCATAGAACAGAGCTCACAATAACAGGATGCAGGGCCGTGCCAAGGTATTTTGACACCCTAGGCAAGGCCCTTTATCAATGTCCCCCCACTCAGTCCTACATTACCATTTCCCAACTTACCATCTATATTGCCCTCTGTACTTGTGCCAGCAGCCATAATGTTGCCTCATGTACCTGTGCCAGCATATTACCCCCATTTGTACTTGTGCCAATGGCAGTCAATCCCTCAGATTGCTCCCAAACCCCCAATATGTACCTGTGCCAGCATAAGACAAAACATCCATCATAATGTTACCCCCAGTCTGCAATTATGCCAGCGGCAGCCAAAAAAATCATATTGCCCCTAATTTAAACTTGTGCCAGACAAAAATCCATCATAATGCCCCAAACATTTGTGTACCTGTGCCAGCAGCTTTCATATCACCCCCATTTGTACCTGTGCCAGCAGCAGCCAGAAAATTCACAATATTGCCCCCAAATATTTACTTGTGCCAACAGGAGCCAAAAATCCACCATACTGCCCCAATTATGTATCTGCCAAGAGGGAGATGGGGAGTGCCAGCAGTACAAATCAAAGGCAAGAGGGGGTTGGAATAGGCGGTTTATAAAATTGAAAAACTATTAAAGGCCAAGAAAACTAGGGTTTAAAAAAAAAATCCCCTTTAAAACTGTGCCCCCCCATCATGATTGCACCCTTAAGCAGGTACCTACTCTGCCTACCCCTAGTTCCGGCCCTGACAGGATGACCTGAGTACACAGGAGCCCTGATCACTGGTTCAGCCGTATTTTAGTTCTCCCTTCTGTTCTGCTACAAACTGTAAACTGTTTTGCCACAAAATGTTGAACAAAGGAAAAAAATGGGTTTTGCGATAAAGTAATATACTAATCAATGGGAAAACATAATAAAAGTTGTCTGCGAAAGGAATATGTGTAAGCTTAAGGAAAAAAAATGTAAATAATAATTTTACAGTTTAATATTGTTTAAAGTGCTTTTAAGACCTGTAAGAATTGGAGTGATTTTTTTTAAATGAAATACCTTTTCCAACTGAATTTTGCTACATACACAGCAAATAGGAAAACACAATATCCAGGGCAAATACTTAAAATATTTTTGGTTTCAGAAAACATATGACATGTTCTAATATGCAGTGTTTGTACACTGTCCTAATCATTATAATGTTTCTTTCTCTCTTCAGAGCTCTGTGTATTGATATTCCTAGAGAACTGTACATAACCTGACTACACGTGCAGCCATTTCTGTCCTGCAATTTTCAGTTTGACAACAAAACTTCTGTACGCAGCAAGGGTAGACATATTGCCTGCAGCATGTGCAAACCTTTGATGGGAGATATTTCTGTCCCACAAACGTTGCAGGTCTCTGTTTAAAGTACTTAATCTCCTTACAGCTGTGATTAAGGTGTATCATTTCTGAAAATAAAATAACATTGCTGAGCCTATTTCACACAAAAAAAACAGCAATTTAAGTTTTTGGAGATCTAAAGATACCGCTAGTATTCAACAGATGATCATTTTATAAACATTTAATCAGAAATGATTTCATTGTACTACCCTGGGAACTTTCAAAGATTTAAAAAAATAATAAATAAAGAAATGGGGAGTGAGGTTCATTACCTCTATTTAATGTTTGAATTCTGTTTTAGAGCAAGATGGAAAATTGCGTATTATTATAAAGTATGGCATCCAAAAAGATGGCTGTATTGTCCAGTGCCACAGGGTCATCTTGCTATATTTCAAGACAGATTTGGTCTCATCTTCTTCAGTCACGTTCCAAAAATATAACCTAAATGAAACATTATTGTAATCAGATTGGTCAGGATTATTTTCCCATTGCTAGAGTTTTCAGTTATGTTATGTAACAGCCTGAAGAAGAGATCTGACCTGCCTTAAAAGACTGTAATGTTACCTAACGTGGTTAATCAGTATCACCCAGTCCTACTCCTTTCTCATCTATTCCCACCAACAAAGTACAATCTCATACCTCTATATTAGGCACATTCTCATTCTTTATGTAGGCATATTCCATTTCAGTGCCATGAAAAAACAAATTGTTGTGAATACTTTATTAACGCATTTCTTTTATTTTCATTGTTTTTACATCTGACTGTATTGTATGTGTTTCAATACAGGGCCCTATGTTTCCTATGAGAAAAAAATGTAAAGGAATTGTTTCCCATGTATCTATATGACACATGAGATAAAGGCGTGGGCTCTCACTGCATGGGTTTGTAAATTTGTAATTTTGCCGTTTGGGAAAAAAGCAGAGATCTCACAGTTGAAAACTAATATTGTTTTTTGTAAAAGAAATATCATCGTGGACCAAATGTCCACTCTTTTGAATATGGCTCTGTTTTGGGTGCAGATTAGGTTTCACTAATGAAGGAAGAGTGAAACTGATATTTTTTAGCTGTCCACCTCTTTGTAATTAGATTGCCCTGATAGAGTGTTTGCATTCACTTTGGTATTGTCCATACTGCCGCCTAAAGCTCCTTAAGTTTCAAAGGCCTACACAAAAATTGCCAATAGCACATCCTTTTCCATCCGTGGGATTGGATATCAATATCTCTTCTATATAGAAATACTGTAATTGATGTGCTTTCTAATATATGGGCGTGTTTAATGTCCTGCAACACATGATATTCTCTTTTTATTTTATTCCAGGATTATATATATAAAATAAATGATGTACTATTTAGTATTACTTATTTATATTATTATGACTTTGCTGGTTAATATATGACATACAAATGTCACACCATCCTGTTGTATATAATTAGTGATGGGCGAATTTGCGCCGTTTCGCTTCGCCGAAAAATTCGCGAATTTCGCGCGAAATTCGCGAAACGGGGAAAAATTCGCGAAACGGCGCCAGCGTCTCGTTTTTGACGCCGGCGCCCGTTTTTTCGACGCCGGCGTTTCGCGAATTTATTCGCTGGACGCGAATCGCGCAAATTCGCCGCGAATTCACTATATATAATAGTAGGGTTTAGAGATCTAAGGAGATAGGATTAGCAAGGATTAGATTCTAAGGAGTCATAAATGGGCAACTGAAAAAGGTGAAGTGGCATGTAGACAAAATAATAAGGAAAGTGACTGGTTATTGCGAAAAATAAAAGAATAGTTAAGGGCAAATTGGGGTGGACGAGGTTGAAAAGTGAAAAAGTATGGATTTAGTAATGGAAAGAACAAATATGGGTGAGTGAAAGCAAATGAAAACATGATGCTGTGGGAGGGAGATTTCTATAATGGGAATTTAGGGGCAGATGTATTAAGGGTCGAATATCGAGGGTTAATTAACCCTCGATATTCGACTGGCGAATTAAAATCCTTCGAATATCGAAGTCGAAGGATTTTGCGCAATTCGTTCGATCGAAGGAATAATCGTTCGCTCGAACGATTAAATCCTTCGAATCAAAATGATTAGATGGATTTTAATCCATGGATCGAAGGATTATTTTTCGATCAGAAAAAACTTGGAAAGCCTATGGGGACCTTCCCCATAGGCTAACATTGACTTCGGTGGCTTTTAGGTGGCGAACAAGGGGGTCGAAGTTTTTTCTTAAAGAGACAGTACTTCGACTATCGAATGGTCGAATAGTCGAACGATTTTTAGTTCGAATCGTTCGATTCGAAGTCGTAGTCGAAGTTCAAAGTAGCCCATTAGATGGACGAAGTAGCCAAAAAAACACTTCAAAATTCTAAGTTTTTTTTCTTCTATTCCTTCACTCGAACTTAGTGAATGGGCCCCTATGTGTTAGAAAGAAAGGACATAAATCAGATTGTTTGCAGGGGTTTCACAATGAGCAAACATACTTGAGTAGGCTATTAAGATGACTAAAGGTGTAGCAAGGAAAATATGAAAGACTGATCTGGTATTAAACAATGGTATGAACATGTATAGGCTAAACAGTTTTTACCCCCTTAACATTCTGATGGGTGTGAAAATGGTGTTAACATAAGGACAACTTTGGTCAATAACTGGCTTACCCCAGGTTAGTCCTACTAGATTAATACTCATTGAATTGACATCACATTTATGAATCCTTGTTGATTCATAATCCATGTATACTGAGCTCAAGCCTACACTATGTTTTAAACTACCAAAATGATCCTAGTATGGACTTCTACATATCCATGCGTTTGTGAGAACCCAAACACTCCAACCAACAATGACTTCTATAATTATTTATCTAGGAATCATAGCAGTAGTTTAGTTACAAATTCAGTTTTTTTTGTTGTTGTTGAAGACCCAGTCACATTTTCCCTACAGACACATCCCCAGTAAATGTAACCATTCACGGCACAAATAGTTTTGTTCTCGCTAAAATAAATACTTCTTTTCTCTAGTTACCAATTCACTATCATTTTATTATATTTGTATGTTACAGTTTATAAAAAGGATTCTGTAATCTTCATAACAAGGCAACAAGGAGAAATGTTATTAGAGCAGCACTTGTTATAAATGTTGTTTAACAGCAATGGATTGTGTGAGCCATGAGGTTATTACTTATGTTACAAGACAGACGGAGTGGGAACTCTTCCAGAAAACACGGAAACAGCTAAAATGTTGTTTCAAGGAACCAGGTCTGAACCAGAAATTGATTGAGTTCTGTGGAGAGAATAAATGGTTTCCCTTGCCAGCAACTACTGTTCAGCCCCATCAGGAAGTGTGTTCCAGAGCAGGATCTCATTACACTCTTATTTTATGGTTCATTTCACATTTTAAATACAATCTTAAAAAACTGCAAAAAGAGCAGAGTTAAAGTGGGAATATAGGTCAGTGCTCTTTTGGATTTATAGAAATGATGTTAGAGAGGATTTCAAAAAGTACACCAATAAATGATAAAACTGCATGTTTAACACAAAATCCCATGTTTTGATGAATATATTAAGAAATTCATTGTACAAAAAAATCATAGTTTTTGCTTACATTTATATCTAGAGATAAAGGGTATAGCATTTTGCAGCCAGCTCTATGTGGTTCTCATCACATGATTTCCTAGAACGAAAAAGATTCATTACAGGGTCTGAAATTAGACAAGAGAAATATCTGGACCAAACTTCTGTTCTGTCACCATTCTAGGCTTTATGGGTGAAAATAAAATTGCTGCCAGTTCTTTCTCCTTAGAGAGTAAGGGGGGCTGTAACTTGAGTACAGTAAAGCTGCACTGCGTCTGTCCCATCTGCTTTTTTCTCCATCAGATTTGTTTGCTTTCCTCTTGTCCCATTTCTTTTAAACTGTGTTTCACATTTTGCTTTTCTTTCTTCCCAAACAAATTATGTTTTCCAGTCTACCCCTCTTCCTTATTTATCACTGAGATACACTCATTCCGTTTCTGCAACGAGGTAGCACTCAGGTTCTGATTGTGCTAGTGGTTTGTTTGGTTTTTAAAGGGAACTTGTCACCAGTCTTTTTTTTATTCAAAAATCCATACCCGTTATAAACTCATCATATAATGCAAAGCAGGCAATTACTTTTACTTTCCATTCTGCCCTTTCTTGACTTTCTGACTCCTCACATTCCCCTTCTCTCCTCATCATCTAATTGGTTAGCCAGTGCACGTACCTGGACATCAGGTGCATAAACAAGATTTGGGAACAGGGCCGGGAACTAGGGGTAGGCAGAGTTGGCATGTGCCTAGGGCGCAAAGCTGAGGGGGCGCCAGGCACGTACCTGCTCTTTCGCCTACCCCATGTCCGGTCCTGTGTCTCCCTGGCTGCCGCTGGTAATTTGCGTTTAAATGCTCGTAATTTTGCGCATGCGTGCTGGTGCGTACTTTTGCGCTGGCACGTACTTTCGCGCATGCACAATTGAGCGCACACTAAGCCGGCGCCGTCTGGGAATGATGAAAAACTTGCCTTAATAACAATGTCCACAAAATGGCACCTGCCAGCTTCATTTGATTTCGAATTCCAAAACTAAAAGAAAAAAGATTTAAATAATTTATAAAGTGTAAGTGAAGTTTATTTTGCTTGACATCATAAAATAGGATTTGAAATTATTTCTTTGGGTGACAGGTCCCCTTTAAAGTACCAGAAGTGCTTTGTTACCCCAGTGATGAGCTCAACCTATGCTTGACAAAGGGGTTACACACCCCGAAACGTTGCATCCGCAATAAATGAGCAAGGGGTTTCCCTGCTAGAAGTAACCCAAGTTGTGCCAGTGTTTTCTTGCTTTTCTCAACCTATGCTATACCACACACACACACATATATATATATATATATATATATATATATATATATATATATATATACAATACTTCAAGATGGACAATGCAATAAAAGGATTTAAGTGTGCTGTCCATCTTGAAGTATTATACATAATTACTTGAGCACGCAGGTACTTTTTGAAACGTTATATATATAGATATATATAGATATATATATATATATATATATATATATATAATATATATATATATATATATATATATATATACAGTGGCGTAACTACCGGGGGGCAGGGGGTGCGATTGGGCCAGGGCCCGCACCCCCTCAGGGCCCCCCGGCAGCTCGCGTGTCACTGACTCCGGCGGCAGAAAATGACGTACGGAGGGGGGCGGGGGCCCGGTTGCACGTCCCGCGCCAGGGCCCGCCCCCCTTTAGTTACATTACTGTATATATATATATATATAGTGTTTGTTCGATTATATTGAAAAAGCTTCTGTAAATCTGATAAACTTGTGGAGTTAGTTTTGTTACACTCTCTGGTTAGGTGTCCTTTTATTAATTCTAAAGAACAGATACAGTAGACCAGAATATTGACAATCATCTACTAAGATATTGTTTACTCAGCAGTTACATATCATAACCTGCTATACTAGTTCCCAGGCAGATCTAATTATGAGTGTGCTCTTTTATTCTTATATATCTTAGCTACATGTATTTTTATTGTTTGTGACACTTGGATTGAACCACTCTTGACATATTGCTGCTGTGGGCGAATGCAAAGTTTTACAAAGAAAGGAAGGAAAAAAACATTGGATAGATGACACTTCAAAGTCTAGCTTTGATGATGGTTTAAAGTTTCATATAATTCTTATCCAACTGCTAAACACAGCATAACACATGTCTTTTAACATGTTCCCTTTTTACAAAACGGTCTTATTTTTTTATTGTTGTTTTTAATTCTCCAGTGAATAATTGAAGTGTCAGTGTAAAATTATATTCTCCGGTTCTCTTAATGGTTATTGCTGTGATTTCCAAAAGCTGTTTTACAGCTGTGTATCTAATTTCCTACCTAACGCTGCTTCCATGTACTATATAAACCAAAAAATGGGAAATAAATCAGACTCAGTAAAAAAGGGATCTGTAATAAATATAAATTCAAAAATGTAAAAAAAAAAAACATATTGAAGAACAAGGCAAACTATATTGTTTTTCCCTAAATGTAACATGCTGCGATTCCATTTAGCAGGCAGTTTTCCGACCATGTTGTTTATGTTTGTATAATGTTCCTTACAAGAACACAACTTTTTAAGCTAATGTTTTCCTCCTAAACTGATCATGCATACATCAAAGAACTGTATTATATAAAAAAAACTGTATAAATATTAAGTTTTGTATCTCCAAAAAATGGTAGCAAAGTGTCATTCTTAATTGTAATGTTTTCTTTTGCCCAACAGTGATCTAAGTATGAACAACATAACCAAGTTGCCTTCCAATGCACTGCACAACCTGCACTTCTTAGAAGAACTGTAAGTAAATCTTTAAAATCTTCTTGGCTTTGGTCTTGTACTCATTCTTTGCTAGTCATGCAAACATTACATTTAAATTTGATGATAAAAGCTGGAACTGAATTAGGAGAAAACCATAAAATAACTTTTTGTCATTGATTTGAACCTGGCCTGACATTCTCTATCACATTTACATACTAGAGGCCTATTTATCAAAGGTTGGATGTTTAGGGGCAGATTTACTAAGGTGCGAAGTGGCTAACACTAGTGACAATTCGCTAGCGTTGCCACCTGCAGGGACATCGCCGATTTACTAACAGACGCAGGCACCAATTCGCTAGCGTAAGAGACCGTCCGTCGCTAGCGGTCATTCGCAGTCAATTACCAGGCAACATTTTTGCTCTGGCGAACGGACGTTACTCCACAAATTCACTAAAATGCGGATTTTATAGAAAGTTACCTCTTTTGCCAGAGTTGCCTTTGCCACCTCAGACCAGGTGAAGTGCTATAAAGTAGCTAGAACTTCCTCCAGTATAGGAGCAAACAGGAGTACCCAAAGGAAACCCATGCAGACATAGGGAGAACAAAACTACTCCACAGGATGATTTCACACACGTGTTGCCTCCAATGACTTTTATGGCAATTGCCTGAAAGCACTAGTGCTAGTGCATTCCAGATGATTGTTGACAGCATTTCCAAGTGACAGTTTTCAAAAAGCGCTTCTACCTAATCTAACGCACTGAAGTGACTATTACGTGTTTGGGGTACTTAAAAATTCGTCAATCAACAAACCTCAAATTTACAAATGTGGCATTTCATTCAACTGCAAAAAAAACTGTCAGTTAAAATGGGGACCACATTTCAAAATGATGGTACTTGCACTGATTGCTTTTTATGAAAGGTTCAGGGAATATAAACATCGATTCCAGCTGAAGCATATAAGGTTAACTGAAAAATACAACGTGCAAGTGCGATTTTCAGGCACATATGACCGTTGTTTTAGCCTGCATTTGTTCCAGAATTCTGACAACTTTTTAAAGGAAAACTTGACTCCCAAAAAGAATACTTAAGCAACAGATTTCTATCATATTAAGTGGCTTATTAAAGAATATTACCAAAAATATATATATCAGTAAAAATTAAACCTTTTACATCTTTACCATGAACCACCATTTTGTGATATTCTTTGTGCTGCCCCAGAGATCACCTGACCAGAAATGCTGCAGCTCTAACAGGAAGAAGTGTAGAAGCAAAAGACAGAACTTTTAATTGGCTCATGTGACCTAACCTGTATGTGTCGAAGGAGGCATTGGACAAATTGCTAGGAGCATGTATGGGCAACCATTCCTTTGTCAGCATTGTCAGTGCATTGTAAATGAATATTATATATATATATATATATATATATATATATATATATATATATATATATATATATATATATATATATATATAGTTAAGGATATTATAAGTTATCGAGAAGTTACATGACCATATAAAAACATGAGACCGAAGGGGGGTACACTTATTACACTTATGTTTGAGCTGACCACATACATTTTTTAAGGGAGTCTGGACATGTAATGGTTTACATGCATGGCAGCCATAAAAGGGTTAAAAAGTACAACATCTTTGAAAGAGCATTTTTTAAACTCCTATCTACAGTGTTTTTTTCTTCTCTCCAAACACTGTCCTTCCAGCATTTCAATGTTAAAATGAAATCCTTGAGAATTATTCCTTCCCTATGAAGTAAGTGAGTGATTATGGCACAAAAGGTTGTATAAACATACCATAATAGTTCAGACCATCAGTCATTTGTGCAACTGATATGGTGAATATGATTGCAATATGAGAACTAACAAATGGATCCTATGTGGCACTTCTCTTTCGGTTAAATTAAATAAAGGATTAATTACAGTAGGAACAGCCCTCGTGTCATGGAGGGATTTATTGATTTGTGTAATTAGGTTTGTTTTATCAAAACTGAAACAGAAGAATCCCACTAGCAGTCTATCTGACTTCCATAAAATTAAAGATTCTCTTCCAGATGGTCAGTTAAAAGGGAGCATGACAAGGCCTTGCCCATGGGTTTGGATTAGACTAATGAGCTTTTGCATCATATAAGGTGATAAGTCAGTCTGAAACAATTTCTTGTAGACAACACAAAATATAGAGAGATAAATGCTTTTGGTTCGTACACTGAGCTCTTTTACTACTGTTTGTTACTGGAATGTATACAACTTAAGAAAGCAAAGCTTCTAATAGAACTTGGAACCATCATCTTAATGATGTATAACTGGATACGCAATAACTGTATCAGCTTAATCAGCTTTCATTATTGTTAAAGTGAGGACAGTTTAGCTAAATTTCCCCTTTTTACTATAAATATTTCTGTTTCATTTGTAGGCATTGATTAGCACTTAGTAGTCTCCTGTTACTATATATATTGAGTTTTTCAGTGTTATTTACTGTAAGACTGTCCTGAGCTGTTTTTCTTTTGGCTTCCTAAGCATTCTCCTCTCAATCACTGCTGTTAAATCAGAATAAAAGTCAAAAGCATGATGCTAGAAACAGAGGGTTTCAGATAGGATTTGGGCCACTGTGGTCTGAATGCAACTTGAATCTCAGCCATAAAGCATTACAGAACTGCTGATTAGGGCACAAGAGCAAATACAACTTTAAAATTATTTTTATGTCCATGTAAATCCCTAAAATATGTTTATGTATAATAGTGCTTTGCAGCAAACAATCAGTTAATAAGAAGTGATTAAGCTAGTTATGCATCCGTCTAACTTGCTCAGAAAGTGTAAATGGCAGGCTATTTTTTGGTCAGACTAGAGTGCACTTCTTTTTCCTTACGTTGGCTTCTTTTCTGTTCTTCTCAAACTATGCTTGTTCACAAGTTCTGCACTTGGGATTACTTTCTGTATTCACATGTGGAGGTTTCGTTCTTGTATCACTTCTGGAATGAGGCTGTGTTCTGTGATCCAGGCATAGGCATCAGAACTTAGAGGCCCCCAGAAATATCCACCCTGGTTCCAAATATTGATGTGGCAAGTGGCTGAGTAGCTGGGAGAAAAAAAAAAGTTCTGTGCCATAGCAAAGCTAGGGGCCCAATAATTTTTTTCCCCCTGGGCCGATCGATGAGCCGACCAATATCCAAGTCTTCTGCCAATATCGATCATCTCGTCTCCCACCATACACACGCGAATATTGTATGAAAATTTGTTTTGTACAATATTGTCAGTGCGTCTATGGCCACCATAACAGCTGAAATGATCTTTTGTGGTGCCTGGATCCTGGTATTCTTTTTAGTACTTGCAATGTCCTCATTTTGGAGATATAATGTGGCTATATCCCATTCAGTGCTCACATAGAGCTGGACAGGGAAGAAGGAAAAATGTACCAAACTTACTGTGGTTTTCCTTGGTAGACTTCATGTTAGCAGATTTTAAATCCTTATGTCATGGTTTATCTTGTGAAAACTCCATTGAAGCCTATGGGGAAATTTAGAATCAGGATTAAGTTATATACATGAGTACTGAGTATGATACAATTTGCTTGATAGCAGGCTCCAATGATTTTTTTTAGCTTTCCATAATTTTCAGGCCATACCACGTTTTTTTCATGCCAACCAGTACAGGTATGGACTTCTTTATTCAGAAACCCATTATCCAGAAAGCTCCAAAGGCTGCCTCCCATAGACTCCATTTTATCCAAATAATCCAAATATTTTTTAAAATGATTCCCTTTTTCTCTGTCATAATAAATCTGTACTTTGTTCTTGATCAAAACTAAGATATAATTAATCCTTACTGAAGGCATGGCCAGCCTATTGGGTTTATTTAATGCTTACATGATTTTCTAGTTAAGGTATGAAGATCCAAATTATGGAAAGATCCAGTATCTGGAAAACCCCAGGTCCCGAACATTCTGGATAAAAGATCCCATACCTTTTATAGCACAAGTTGCTATGTTATCAGTGCAGTATCATAAGCTGATTATCCTTATACAGTTGCATAATGTTTACCATAGAATATTTTTATTTCATGAGAAAATGTGATGTAATCATACAGTGAAAGCCCAGTTTCCAATTTCTGAAGAACATTTGGAATTTTATTCACACTGAGCTGTTATTTTTTTTCTTTCCGATTTAATGTGTGAACTTATCAAATCACCTGAAAAATATCATGGAGTACATTCCGGGGCACCAGTTATTTTACAGTATTAAAAATTTTGTCCTGGTTTTTTTGTGTGTGCCTTGAATTACTGTATTTATCAATTAAGTTGAAAACATGCCAGAGAGATATCCTTTCAATACCAGATTCCTAGAGCTAAATGACCTGCAGTTAATCACTAGATTATACCAGAGCCCTTAAATAACATTTTCTTAAACGGAACACTTTTCATCAGTCTGTTTTTTAAAAGCAGCACTCTGGTATACAGTTGTCATGAGGAATTTCACAGTTCCCAGCATTTTCGCATGCTAGTGAAAGATGGCATTTGTGTATCAGAAGTAAACGTTCTTACATATTTTAGAATTCCTCTGGAATTTATTAAATAATTCCAAATAATAAGATTTTTTGATTGTCATTAGTGAGTGCCATTGGTACCTATATAAATGTATACAGGTTTTCTGGATTATGGATTTTTCCATAATTTGGATCTTCATACCTTAAGGGTAGGACTCCACAATCGATTTTGTCGCAATCCGACTCGCTGCGACAAAATAAGGTAAAGGTAAGATAGAATTGTCGCATGTGTCGCAGCGTTGATCCGACGCGACACGACTGTCGGATGCAGACGCTGCACCTGCATCCGACAGTCGCGTCGCATCGGATCAACGATCATTTCATTTTTATTTTAAAAAAATGACATTAATTGAATAAAAAGGAGTCTATGGGAGACTGCTTTTCCATAATTCCAAGCTTTCTGGATAACGGGTTTCCGGATAACAGATCCCATACATGTATTCTTTTACCCCTTGTAAAGAGCACTCTTTTTTTAATTCAGGGTAGCACCAGTTCTGTGTTTGTACACAGTTTGTTTGAAGCTTTAAAGGGGACCCGTCACCCAAAAAAATTATTCAAAATCCTATTTTATCACATTAGTCAAGCAAAATAAACTTTAATTATACTATATAAAATATTTGAATCTTGCTTCCTTCAGTCTGGGATTTCAAAATTATAGCTAGCAGGCAGCAGCCATTTTGTGGACACTGTTATTAAGACAAGCCTTGTATCATCTCAGAATCTTATTTGTGCACCAGAATGGGGGACCCGATGTCCATCCCCATGCCCTGGCTACACAATTAAATGGTAAAGAGAACGGGGGAATGTGTGGAGAGCAGTGACATGTAGGAAGTGCTGAATGGAAAGTGAAAGTAATTGTCTGCCCCGCCTCTATGCCACTGGCATAGAGGAGGGGCAGACAATATTTGATTGACAGTTGAGATTTTTAAATGAACTTACAACAGCTATGAATGCTTTAATAAAAAATAGAAATTGGATTCCATGTTTAATTTGAACAGGACTTTTATTATACAGATTTTTGTGTCTGGGTGACAGGTCCACTTTAATAATTTAGAAAAGTGTATTGTGTGTGCAAAAATACTTTTATATTTTGAATTACCTGTTCTAAAATGACGTTCAGTCCCTAGAAATCAGCTAAATAGTGTACATTCCCCTGCACATACTATCCACCACCATCACCACAAAGTTTTCATATAAATATACACTTTTGGATTTGGTTGGTTTATGTTTTATACAGCGTATTTTTTCCAAAAGGCAGAGCATTGTCAGAAAACAGATTTTCTACAAATATGTAGGCCCATATGACAACATGTAGCAGCATATTTACTAAACGTCAAAATAGGAAAAAACTGGAAATTAATATTATTCTCCAGACTATCATTAGTGTTGGAGAATTAGTTGAGACATTGATCAAAACATTTACTGCTTTGATCAATGTGTCAGATTATTTTAATTCTATTCTGTTCTATGAGATTTTATATTTTAGCAGAAGCACTGAGATTAAGGCCAAGGAAATTATGTGTGCTGTTGAAATGAAAGCAATACTAGTACATAGGGTGCTTGCCAATTAAGTACAAATCATTTTCCGTGCTAATATGAATCAGTAGTTATGTGGGGAATGACCATAAAAAAAGTCCTACTTAAAAATAAGTCAAACAGTCTGTCTTGATGCAGACAATATTCACTAGAAAAAATGAACATGTGACCAGATACAGGTATGGGACCTGTTATCCAGAATGCCCAGGACCTGGGTTTTTCCAGATAATGGATCTTTCCATAATTTGGGTCTTCATACCTTATCTTATCTTCATATTAGTCTACTAGAAAATCATGTAAACATTAAATAAATCTAATAGGCTGGTTTTGTTTCTAGTAAGGATTAATTATATCTTAGTTTGGATCAAGTACAAGCTACTGTTTTATTATTACAGAGAAAAATGAAATCAGTTTTAAAATGTGGATTATTTGGATAAAATAGAGTCTGTGGGAGGCGGCCTTTCTGTAATTTCTCTGTATAATGGGTTTCTGGATAACGGATTCTATACCTGTATAATATTATTCATCACTAGAAATCCAAACAGTAGGGATGTAGCGAACGTCGGAAAAAAAGTTCGCGAACATATTCGCGAACTTGCGCAAAAATGCGAGTGGTTCGCGAACGGTTCGCGAACCCCATAGACTTCAATGGGAAGGCGAACTTTAACATCTAGAAAAGACATTTCTGGCCAGAAAAATGATTTTAAAGTTGTTTAAAGGGTGCAACGACCTGGACAGTGGCATGCCAGAGGGGGATCAAGGGCAAAAATGTATCTGAAAAATCTGCCTGTGTGTGCTTGGAAGAGATAGTGTAGGGGGAGAGCTGTTAGTGATTTCAGGGACAGATGATAGTAAGTTTGCTGGCTAGTAATCTGCTTGATACTGCTCTGTATTGGAGGGACAGAAGTCTGCAGGGATTTGAGGGACATTTTAGCTTAGGTAGCTTTGCTGGCTAGTAATCTACTGTTCTCTTTAAACAACTGCCATACGTTGACCTTGTAGGCATTGTTTGCCCAGTTTTTTTGGACGCAGCCACTGAAGCACAGTTGCCAGAAAAAATATGCCATATAAATGCTGAAAATAGTCATTTTTCGCCATACGTTGACCTTGTAGACATTGTTTGCCCAGTTTTTTTGGACACAGCCACTGAAGCACAGTTGCCAGAAAAAATATGCCATATAAATGCTGAAAATAGTAATTTTTCGCCATACGTTGACCTTGTAGACATTGTTTGCCCAGTTTTTTTGGTTGCAGCCACTGAAGCACAGTTGCCAGAAAAAATATGCCACATAAATGCTGAAAATAGTCATTTTTTGCCATATACGTTGAGTCAACGTATGGCAAAAAATGACTATTTTCAGCATTTATATGGCATATTTTTTCTGGCCTCTGTGCTTCAGTGGCTGTGGCCAAAAAAACTGGGCAAACAATGCCTACAAGGTCAACGTCGTTGACCTTGTAGGCATTGTTTGCCCAGTTTTTTTGGCCACAGCCACTGAAGCACAGAGGCCAGAAAAAATATGCCATATAAATGCTGAAAATAGTCATTTTTTTGGTCGCAGCCACTGAAGCACAGTTGCCAGAAAAATTATGCCATATAAATGCTGAAAATATAAATTTTTTTGGTTGCAGCCACTGAAGCACAGAGGCCAGAAAAATTATGCCATATAAATGCAGAAAATATGCATTTTTTTGGTCGCAGCCACTGAAGCACAGTTGACAGAAAAATTATGCCATATAAATGCTGAAAATATAAATTTTTTTGGTTGCAGCCACTGAAGCACAGAGGCCAGAAAAATTATGCCATATAAATGCAGAAAATATGCATTTTTTTGGTCGCAGCCACTGAAGCACAGTTGCCAGAAAAATTATGCCATATAAATGCTGAAAATAGTAATTTTTTTGGTTGCAGCCACTGAAGCACAGAGGCCAGAAAAATTATGCCATATAAATGCAGAAAATATGCATTTTTTTGGTCGCAGCCACTGAAGCACAGTTGACAGAAAAATTATGCCATATAAATGCTGAAAATATAAATTTTTTTGGTTGCAGCCACTGAAGCACAGAGGCCAGAAAAATTATGTCATATAAATGCAGAAAATAGGCATTTTTTTGGTCGCAGCCACTGAAGCACAGAGGCCAGAAAAAATTAAACCAGTAGGGTTTGCACCCTAGTTTGTAACGGTGGCGGAGGGAGGAGGAGGACGCTAAAGGACAGCTGTGTGTGGAGTCATGAGGCTTGAAGAGAAGGACAGCTGCATAGAAGTCAGAACAAGTCTTCCGGCGTGCAGTAACCCTCCGAGATCCACCCCTCATTCATTTTAATAAAGGTCAGGTAATCGACACTTTTGTGACCTAGGCGAGTTCTCTTCTCAGTTACAATCCCTCCTGCTGCACTGAAGGTCCTTTCTGAGAGCACACTTGAGGCTGGGCAAGACAAGAGGTTCATGGCAAATTGTGACAGCTCTGGCCACAGATCAAGCCTGCGCACCCAGTAGTCCAGGGGTTCATCGCTCCTCAGAGTGTCGATATCTGCAGTTAATGCCAGGTAGTCCGCTACCTGCCGGTCGAGGCGTTCTTTGAGGGTGGATCCAGAAGGGTTGTGGCGCTGCCTTGGACAGAAAAACATTTGCATGTCTGACGTTACAGACTGGCCAAAGGGCTTTGTCCTTGCAGGTGTGCTCGTGGCAGGATTACTGGCACCTCTGCCCCTGGAATGTTGATGAGTTCCTGAAGTGACATCACCCTTAAAAGCATTGTACAACATGTTTTGCAGGCTGGTTTGTAAATGCCGCATCTTTTCGGACTTGTGGTATGTTGGTAACATTTCTGACACTTTATGCTTGTACCGAGGGTCTAGTAGCGTTGCGACCCAGTACAGGTCCTTCTCCTTAAGCCTCTTGATACGGGGGTCCTTCAACAGGCATGACAGCATGAAAGACCCCATTCTCACAAGGTTGGATGCAGAGCTATCCATCTCCGCTTCCTCATTATCAAGGACTGCATCATCCACGGTCTCCTCCCCCCAGCCACGTACAAGACCAGGGGTCCCCAAAAGGTCACCACTAGCCCCCTGGGAAGCCTGCTCCTGTTGGTCCTCCTCCTCCTCCTCCACAAAGCCACCTTCCTCCTCTGACTCCACTTCTGGCACCTCTCCCTGCGTTGCAGCATGTGCCTGGGTTCGTTCTGGTGATTCCGACCAGAAATCGTGCGCTTCCAGCTCCTCGTCACGCTGGTCTACAGCCTCATCTGTCACTCGTCGCACGGCACGCTCCAGGAATAAAGCGAAGGGTATTAGGTCGCTGATGGTGCCTTCGGTGCGACTGACCATATTTGTCACCTCTTCAAAAGGTCGCATGAGCCTGCAGGCATCGCGCATAAGCACCCAGTAACGGGGGAAAAAAATCCCCAGCTGTGCAGATCCAGTCCTACCACCCAGTTCAAAAAGGTACTCGTTGACGGCCCTTTGTTGTTGCAGCAGACGTTCCAACATAAGGAGCGTTGAATTCCAGCGAGTCTGGCTGTCAGAAATCAAACGCCTGACTGGCATGTTGTAGCGCTGCTGAATGTCAGCAAGGCGTGCCATGGCTGTGTAGGAACGTCTGAAATGGGCCGACACCTTTCTGGACTGGGTGAGAACATCCTGGAATCCTGGGTACTTGGAGACAAAACGTTGGACTATTAAATTTAACACATGTGCCATGCAGGGCACATGTGTTAAATTGCCTAGTCTCAACGCTGCCAACAGATTGCTTCCATTGTCACACACCACTTTTCCGATCTGCAGTTGGTGTGGGGTCAGCCACCGATCGGCCTGTGACTGCAGAGATGACAGGAGTACAGATCCGGTATGGTTTTTGCTTTCCAGGCACGTCATCCCCAAGACAGCGTGACAACGGCGTACCTGGCACGTCGAATAGCCTAGGGGGAGCTGGGGGTGCACAGGTGTGGAGGAGGAGAAGGAGGACCCAGCAGCAGAGTAAGAAGAAGAAGAAGACGAGGTAGAGAGCGATGGAGGAGTAGAGGTGGTGGCAGAACCGCGTGCAATCCGTGGCGGTGACACCAACTCCACTGTTGTTGTTGAGCTACCCATTCCCTGCTTCCCAGCCATTACCAAGTTCACCCAGTGGGCAGTGTAGGTGACATACCTGCCCTGACCATGCTTGGAGGACCATGCGTCAGTAGTCATATGGACCTTTGGCCCAACACTAAGTGACAGAGATGCGGTAACTTGGCTCTGCACATGTTGGTACAGGTGTGGTATTCCCTTTTTAGAAAAAAAATTGCGGCTGGGTACCTTCCACTGCGGTGTCCCAATTGCTACAAATTTGCGGAAGGCCTCAGAGTCCACCAGCTGGTATGGTAAAAGCTGGCGGGCTAAGAGTGCAGACAAGCCAGCTGTCAGACGCCGGGCAAGGGGGTGACAGTCAGACATTGGCTTCTTACGCTCAAACATGGCCTTCACAGAAACTTGGCTGGTGGCAGATGACTGGGAATGGGAACAGGTGGTCAAGGTGGAAGGCGGAGTGGAGGGTGGTTCAGACGGGTCAAGGAGAGCAGAGGTAGAGCAGTAAGATGCTGGACCAGAAGGAGTGTGGCTTTTAGTTTGCCTGTTGCCTTTGAGGTGTTGCTCCCAAAGTGCTTTGTGCTTGCCGCTCATGTGCCTTCGCATAGAAGTTGTACCTATGTGGCTGTTGGGCTTACCAAGGCTCAGTTTCTGACTGCACTCATTGCAAATTACAATGCTTTTGTCAGAGGCACACACATTAAAAAAATCCCACACTGCTGACTTTTTGGAAGTGTGCGATCTGGCGGTAACAGTAGAAGTTGGCGGAGTTGGCGGTATTGGCGGCAATGGCGGGTGCGTTGGCCGGCTGAACACAGGTGCCGATACATGTTGTTGCCCTACTGATCCCTGCGGGCTGTCCTCCCTGCTTCTTCTAAGTCTTATTCTCCTACTGCCTCTCTGACTCTCCGTCTCTCCATCTGAACTACCCTCCTCTTGCTCTCTTCTACTAGGCACCCACAAAACATCAATCTCCTCATCATCATTCTCCTCAGATGCATCAATTTCTTCTGACACATCACAGAAGGAAGCAGCAGCGGGGACCTCCTCCTCATCACTCATTATGTCCATCTCTATCGTGTTCTCTGCCAGAATTAAATCTGGTGTAAGGTCCTCATCTCCTTCATCTTCTTCTGGCAATAATGGTTGCGCATTACTCAGTTCAAGAAACTCATGGGAAAATAACTCCTCTGACCCCAGTGAAGAAGGGGCACCGGTGGTGGAGGAAGTGTTACGTGGGGTGGCCATAGCAGTGGAGGATGAGGAGGATGTTGTGGTAAAGTTAGAAACGGTAGAGGATGGGGTGTGCTGTGTAAGCCAGTCAACTACCTCTTCAGCATTTTGGGAGTTCAGGGTCATTGGCTTTTTAAAACTGGGCAATTTGCTAGGGCCACAGGATTGCATAGCAGCACGGCCCCTAGCACGGCCTCTGCGTGGCGGCCTGCCTTTGCCTGGCATTATTTTTAAAAAAACAACAACAACAACAAAAACTCAGTTGGTTTTTCTGGAAACGATAATACACACAGCTAGATGGCGGGTTGAAGAAAACACTGTGCAAATAATGCCTACAAAGTCAACGTATACACTACTACAGCGGTGGATACGGATTACGTAAAATATATGAATGCTGCTTGAAAAAAAGTAACTCAAGTGGTTTTTCTAGAGACGATAATATTATCAATATTTAGACAAAATGTGAACAAGGTCACACAGCTCGATGGCGGGTTGAAGAAAACAGTGTGCAAATAATGCCTACAAGGTCAACGTATACACTACTACAGCGGTGGATACGGATTACGTAAAATATATGAATGCTGCTTGAAAAAAAGTAACTCAAGTGGTTTTTCTAGAGACGATAATATTATCAATATTTAGACAAAATGTGAACAAGCTCACACAGCTCGATGGCGGGTTGAAGAAAACACTGTGCAAATAATGCCTACAAGGTCAACGTATACACTACTACAGCGGTGGATACGGATTACGTAAAATATATGAATGCTGCTTGAAAAAAAGTAACTCAAGTGGTTTTTCTAGAGACGATAATATTATCAATATTTAGACAAAATGTGAACAAGCTCACACAGCTCGATGGCGGGTTGAAGAAAACACTGTGCAAATAATGCCTACAAGGTCAACGTATACACTACTACAGCGGTGGATACGGATTACGTAAAATATATGAATGCTGCTTGAAAAAAAGTAACTCAAGTGGTTTTTCTAGAGACGATAATATTATCAATATTTAGACAAAATGTGAACAAGGTCACACAGCTCGATGGCGGGTTGAAGAAAACAGTGTGCAAATAATGCCTACAAGGTCAACGTATACACTACTACAGCGGTGGATACGGATTACGTAAAATATATTATGGCTGCTTGAAAAAAGTGACTTCGGTGTTTTTTCTGGAGACGGTAATATTATGGATATTTAGACAGAATGTGAACAAGGTCACACAGCTCGATGGCGGGTTGAAGAAAACAGTGTGCAAATAATGCCTACAAGGCCAACGTATACACTACTACAGCGGTGGATACGGATTACGTAAAATATATGAATGCTGCTTGAAAAAAGTGACTCCGGTGTTTTTTCTGGAGACGGTAATATTATGGATATTTAGACAGAATGTGAACAAGGTCACACAGCTCGATGGCGGGTTGAAGAAAACAGTGTGCAAATAATGCCTACAAGGCCAACGTATACACTACTACAGCGGTGGATACGGATTACGTAAAATATATGAATGCTGCTTGAAAAAAGTGACTCCGGTGTTTTTTCTGGAGACGGTAATATTATGGATATTTAGACAGAATGGGAACAAGGTCACACAGCTCGATGGCGGGTTGAAGAAAACAGTGTGCAAATAATGCCTACAAGGCCAACGTATACACTACTACAGCGGTGGATACGGATTACGTAAAATATATTATGGCTGCTTGAAAAAAGTGACTCCGGTGTTTTTTCTGGAGACGGTAATATTATGGATATTTAGACAGAATGTGAACAAGGTCACACAGCTCGATGGCGGGTTGAAGAAAACAGTGTGCAAATAATGCCTACAAGGCCAACGTATACACTACTACAGCGGTGGATACGGATTACGTAAAATATATGAATGCTGCTTGAAAAAAGTGACTCCGGTGTTTTTTCTGGAGACGGTAATATTATGGATATTTAGACAGAATGGGAACAAGGTCACACAGCTCGATGGCGGGTTGAAGAAAACAGTGTGCAAATAATGCCTACAAGGCCAACGTATACACTACTACAGCGGTGGATACGGATTACGTAAAATATATTATGGCTGCTTGAAAAAAGTGACTCCGGTGTTTTTTCTGGAGACGGTAATATTATGGATATTTAGACAGAATGTGAACAAGGTCACACAGCTCGATGGCGGGTTGAAGAAAACAGTGTGCAAATAATGCCTACAAGGCCAACGTATACACTACTACAGCGGTGGATACGGATTACGTAAAATATATTATGGCTGCTTGAAAAAAGTGATTCCGGTGTTTTTTCTGGAGACGGTAATATTATGGATATTTAGACAGAATGTGAACAAGGTCACACAGCTCGATGGCGGGTTGAAGAAAACAGTGTGCAAATAATGCCTACAGGGCAAATAATGCCTAAAAGGTCAACTTATACACTACTACAGCGGTAGTAAAATAAAAAAAAGTAAAATAAAAAAAAAATGAATATTAAAAAAAAAAAATTAAAGTTGGTGCTGCTGAACTACTAGGAGCAGCAGATTAGCACACCAGTCCCACTCCCCAACACTGCTAGACTAATAGCACTGGGCTCTTATAGTAGTAGTAGTAGTAGTAGTAGTAAAACAACAAAAAAATAAATAAAAGCAGTCCTTACAAGGACTACTGTTATTGCAGCAGTCAGCAGATGAGATCAGAAGCAGGACAGCTGCCCACTGCAGCTACATACAGAGCACTGCAGTAGAAGGTAGATTACTAGCCAGCAAAGCTACCTAAGCTTAAATGTCCCTCAAACCCCTGCAGACTTCTGTCCCTCCAATAACAGAGCAGTATCAAAACGATTACTAGCCAGCAAACTTTCAACTGTCCCTGAAATCACTAACAGGCAGCAGCTCTCTCCCTACACTATCTCTTCAGCACACACAGGCAGAGTGAAAAAACGCTGCAGGGCTTCGGTTTTTATAGGGAAGGGGAGTGGTCCAGGGGAGAGCTTCCTGATTGGCTGCCATGTACCTGCTGGTCTGGGGTGAGAGGGCAAAAAAAAGCGCCAACAATGGCGAACCCAAAATGGCGAACGTCGCGCGACGTTCGCGAACTTCCGGCGAGCGCGAACACCCGATGTTCGCGCGAACAAGTTCGCCGGCGAACAGTTCGCGACATCTCTACCAAACAGTCAGTAAAAATGAAATGATCATTACTATGATCAGTTTTTTTATATCTGTTCTATTGTCTTATCACACTGTGTAGTTGAATTATATGCAGAAGGCTGCTTCACTCCCGGTAGGCATTTTCAATTATGTTTTTTAATTTGCCTTTTTCTGACTCTTTCCAGCTTTCAAATGGGGGTCACTGACCCCAACTAAGAAAACACTCTGTAAGACAACATATTTATTGTTATTGCTACTTTTTTTACTCATCTTTCTATTCAGGCCCTCTCCTATTCATATGCCGGTCTCTCATTTAAATTGATGTATGGTTGCTAGGGTAGTTCGGGCCCTAGCAACCAGAAGTTGCAAACTGGTGAGCTGCTGATTAAAAAGCTAAATAACTCAAAAACCTCAAACAATAAAAAGTGAAAACCAGTTGCAAATCGTCTCAGAATATTAAATCATTACATCATACTAAAAGGTACAACCCCATTAAATATTAGCATTTTTTAAAGTACTCTATTGAGTAGTTCTCCAATACCATGGAATGCTGCAATGTCATTGGTCAGATAGATAAATGGAATTACATAAAGCTTTGCCCAGGAAACTAATCAGGTTTGCAGTTTAATTGGCTGTATAACCAAGCTCAGCACTCTAGTAAAACCCCTGATATGACACAATATCTGATGGTAGTTTGAAGCTCAGCACTTTTCAAACCCTTTAGGTATATGTTTTGTCCTTTGCCACATTGCACTGCCTGAAAAATCAATATTACATATTTAAACTAATAGAATTACTATGGAATTCCACAATGCCATTGGGCAGATATGTTGGTGGGCCTGTACCAAGCACTGGCATGGGTATTAAACAGGTTTGCAATCCTACGTAGAATGATTTAATCCCATTGGACAGATTAGAAAACCTGTTGTTTTTGGGTACATGAAAAGTAACTGCATGAAAGGTTGGTCCCTAAAATTGGACCATTGCATGTGGCATGGCAAATTGAAACTACACACCTTTTAAACCTCTAGATACATGTTTTGTCCTTGACACAATGCCCATGCCCCTCAAATACTATGGAATAGTGCAACCTTATGGACAAGATTGGCAGACCTGTGGTTTTGGGGTATTTGTAAAGCCCCATTAGCACCTTTAAACACCCCTAGGTTCTTATTTTGGGGCAATGGTAAATCCTTGACTGGCAGCTTTATATCAGTCAGGCTGTGTAGCAGCCATCCATTTTGTTTGAGCAGATAACCACTCAATGATGCTCAAAACAGATTTACTGACCTTGTCTGAAAATGTTTTGTGCATTAATTAATAATATATTATAGACTCTATTTTTATTGTGTTCATTGTTTCTGTTATCATTGAGACCTCTTTTTATCAACTTTAGATGAATTCTATGCATGTATTGCAGTATAACCATTGTATATATGATCTTATTAAATTAATTACATCTTTTCTATAATGCTGGAGCTGATCTTTTTAAAAATGCTAAAAAATTCATTAGCAAAACTTCAGCTTGAAATCTGTACACATGTTATATCAATAAAAGGTCAGTAAAGTGGGACCTCCCCCCTTCCAACAAATATACTAAATTATCCTGAATAATAATACGTAAAGCATTGTAATGGGTGTTTTTCAGATCAGAAAATAAGTCTTTTACTTTTGTTATTATGTGTTTAAAGAATTTATTGTTTAAATATGTGGTCTCCCTGAATACATATAATATATAATATGCTCCAGTTACACTGAATGCTATGCGTTGTTCATACATGATATCTCAGGGGATGCGCTAGGCCTGGAAAGTATAAACGGGTCTGGGTACAGCACAATACAAAGCCAGTTTTTTTCAATAAAACATAAGATTAATTTTTGAAGCACAGTGAAAGAACAGTCCTTGAAACGTTGGTTATTCAGAGGAAAATAACTCTGGGCTTCTTTAACAGCCCAATGCACCCACAGTCCTTTAGCAGTAAGGATCTTTGCCTGAAGAGGTCCCTAATAGTACTCATCTTCTTCTCAGTTGATTGACAGCACATGCACCAGGCTGCTGTCCATTACTGCGCTTAGAGGGTAAGACCCCTAAGCTTATCTTAAGAGATGCCCAGAGCACACTAAGCATGTGCAGTGTCACTGACACTCAAAAGATGGGCCTAACAAGATCCAAGATAGGGAGCTCCTGTGGATAATGTTGAAGGCCTTGATCTTTGCTGTTATAGAGCTGCTGAACCTCTGGGCTGGTACAATGTATAAAATACAGTGTTTTTTGAGATGTATTTATTTTTAGGTTTTAGTTCTCCTTTAAACTCACTAAAAGTTCTTAGAAGGGGTGCAGCACTTAACTGGGCCTTGGGCAACAGTAGCAAGCACTTGTTTGTACAGATCTGGTGTTGTATGAAAATTCTTTGTTTCTGATGTTTAAACAAAGCGCTGATATCCTGTCTGATTAGAAAGGCGCTAGGAAGAAAGGTGGAGGAAAGACTGCCCGAGTGTTTCCAATAGTAACTGAAACTTTGAAACACTGCCTGCAAAAAGCTTGACTAAGGGAACCAGAGTATCTGTGAAGTCCAGTGGAGAAAGCCAAAAGAATATGCTGCCAAAAACAGTTGAGCATTGTTCAAAGGGGACATATCCTCTTTCTTCTGCGATATTGAAGAGTTTGTTCTGCTTACACAAAGGTAGGGCGCAGCTGGCAAGTCTCCAGTCGATTCAGTGTTCTTCGTTGCCATTGTTTAGTTGCTAAAAGCAGGTGCATATACAGAACAAGAGAGATATGAGGTGAAAAAAACATGCTCCTAAGAGGATCCAAATAGGTGGTGCCACGAACAATCCTGATGCAAATTCACTTCATTATAGTTCCAAATATCACCCTTCTTATATTATAAGCAAGATAAGAATCACCATTTAATCTAAATTGAGTGCAGGTGCAGAGAAATCTTTGAAGCTGTTATTTTAGGACGATGGAGAGAATTACTCAGTCAAAAACTGCCTAATTTGGCCCGGCCTTACGGGACTCCTAAAGGAAATCAGCCTCTTGCACCAAATAAAAAGCTTTACTTGCTTTTAGATAGTTTGCTGATGTCTCTCACATCATTAAATACAACCATTGAAGTTATTTCACTTCTATGATAATGATTATAATTTGCTGTTCTCCTTCTCATTTGTCTGGATTCTAAGGCCCCTCAACATTTCCAGACTGGGCTTTTAGCCAGCCAGGAGACTACTGGGGAGATGCTATTTCTATTACTTTTTTCTGTAGCCAATCAAATAATTCTCTGTTTATTTGTCAAGATTTTGTCTATTTGTCAAGATTTGTGCAGGAAACAGGTTCACAGTGGCCAGTAGCGATAAAATGACCACCGCTTGTACTGGTGTAATGTGCTAGTAATTATTCATTAATGAGTATCTAAACACACTGTACTCACACTGTACTCTGCACTACAAATCCCAGCATACTTTATTATAAAAGGGTTATTGGTGACAGAAGCTCCAAAAATTAGTAATCACAGTGCAAAATTGCTGCTTATGAAGCTTTGCAGGGTTTTTCATGGCCTCATAGTTAATTCTCTACAAAAACTTTACCATAGAAAATTGTAGAGCTCTATAAAAATATATTGCATAAAACAACCTATATAAACCATTTTCATAATAATGAACTTTTCTAGTAGTATGTGCCATTGGGTAATCCTAAATAGAAAATTGACATTTTAAGAACTAAAGGCAGTCCCCTGGGATCCTATGATTCACAGTGCACACAAACCAAATCTCCGCTTGCGCTCCTCTTCAGAAAAGGCGTCAGGGTGACGATCCATCTTGTGGTGCTCAATTTCTCCTCCCTGGCTATCTCCTATAAGTAAGGCAGGGAGGAGAAATCAAGCACTGTATGATGGATCACACGATCGCCTTTTCTGAAGTGGAATGCAAGCGGAGATTTGGTAACTTATCTCTAAATAAAGACTCTACGATTTTAAAGTTTAATATGTGTTGGTGTTTTTTTTTTCGTAGTATACAAACAAATTTTTTTTAAAACATTTTTGATGTTACTGATCCATTAATTCGAATTTAAATTTGGTCAGCCTTCCTGACTTGAGTTTTTTAAATTATAATCGAGTTTTTCTTATTCAAGTCAAATTCGATTCGAGTTTTCGGGTCGATTCAATTCGTCCGAGCTGAGAAAATGTAATTTTATTAATAAACTTCGATTGGTCGAATTTCGAATTTATGAGAGATTTAAAAAACTCACATGAATTCGAAATTTTACTCTTGATAAAGTGCCTCTACGTAGATAAACCCAATAGGCTGGTTTTGCATCCAATAAGGATTCATTATATCTTAGTTGGGATCAAGTACAAGCTACTGTTTTATTATTACAGAGAAAAAAAAAATCATTTTTAAAAATTTGGATTATTTCAATAAAATTGAGTCTATTGGAAACTTCCCAATTTCCATAATTTGGAGCTTTCTGAATAACGGATTCCCGGATAACGGATCTGTACAGAGTATAGTCTATGGAAAATTCAAGAACTAGACAATATATTTTTATAAGCAATATAAAACTGAGCTCATCCTTTTCAGACATTTTAAATAAGATACTAGAATAAGAATTTCTAATTCCAGTGGGAAAATATATACAACTAGTAATTGTATAATTGTATAATGCTTTGTACAAAATGTATTTTGAGAGATAAACATATTTTGCCTTTTAAAGACAACTTTCTCCACTGTGTTTTGGTATGTGTGGCCTGTCAGTACAGTTATGAAAGGAAAGATACATTCGGCATCTCGGAGAGTCAGGCCAGCATCCTATTAAAAACAAATCAAGAATTACATTTCAGAATTCTTGCGGAGCTGTTGAAGGCTAATGAATAGGTTCCAGATCATTTCTGGAAGACAAATGCAGTCCTTTGGACTCCAGCAGATGACTTCATCTGTTAGGACCAGTGAAGAATGAGCAGATAATATCTTTGCATGTTGCGATGAAAAGTGTTCCATTAAAATGTCTTCAGATTTATCCAGCTGCACGTGACTTAATTTTCATCTTTTTCCCTTCTATTTTATCCACTTTATATATCTGCCTTTAGTACAGTACTGTAAAGATTATTTTAAAGGAAATCCTCCTGCTAAAGTTGCTGTACCATACAGAACCTAGGGTAATTTTTCTGACCATTATCCCATTATCAAGAAAAGGCTGAATTACAGTACAGGTATCTCCCATAGACTACATTGAATACAAAACTTAAGATATCATTAATCCTTAATGGAAGATAAACCAGCCTATTGGGTTTATTTAACGTTTAAATTATTTTTTACTGGACTTAAGGTATGAAGATCTAAATTACAGACAGATCCGTTATCTGGAAACCCCAGGCCCCGTGCATTCTGGATATCAGGTCCCATACCTGTACTACAGTTAGGCCCATAAATCTTTGGACAGGGACATATTTTTCTCTAATTTTGGTTCTGTACCACAATGAATTTTAAATGAAACAATTCAGATGCAGTTGAACTGCAGACTTTCAGCTTTAATTCAGTGGGTTGAACAAAAAGATTTCATAAAAATGAGAGGAACTAAAGCCTTTTTTTATAAAACAATCACTTCATTTCAGGGCTCAAAAGCAATTGGACAATTGACTCAAAGGCTATTTCATGGGCAGGTGTGGGCAATTCCTTCGTTATGTCATTATCAATGAAGCAGATAAAAGCCCTGGAGTTGATTTTAGGGGGGTGCTTGTATGTGGAAGATTTTGCTGTGAACAGACAACATGCGGTCAAAGGAGCTCTCCATGCAGGTGAAACAAGCCATCCTTTAAGGGATACTGCCATGGGAAACAAGTCACATGACTGGAGCAGCTGGGAAACTGGCAATATGTCTAGCCCCATGTCAGATTTCAAAATTGAATATAAAAAAATCTGTTTGCTCTTTTGAAAAATGGATTTCAGTGCAGAATTCTGCTGAAGCAGCACTATTAACTGATGTATCATTTGTTCAACCCACTAAAGAGTTAAAGCTGAAAGTCTGTAGTTCAACTGCATCTGAGTTGTTTCTGTGGTAATGTCCAGAACCAAAGTTAGAAAAAAAAGTTGTCTCTGTCCAAAGATTTATGGGCCTAACTGTATGTAATAATGTTTTTTAAATCATACACCATGTATTTCAGAGTGATTGACTGCTAGGTAATATTCATATGCAGTATCCAGTTCTTTATTTTCCTGTATAAGAAAATAAACAGCCATACTTACTATTCCCAGCCATACCAGCTAACCAATGAATAGGGCTAATGGTTTAATGAATTTATTTTAGTATAGAACGTCTTCCCTGTTATTTAATCTTGGGCTCCGGAATGTTGAGGATTTAAAACTCCCAGAAGTCCTTTTTGTTTAATTTGCTGAGCATTTAAGCATTTTTAATGGTAGACATTGTATTGCAGCAACAAAAGTTAAGAATCCTTGAGTACATGAGCACCTTATATTTTTAAAATATAGTAGTACATGTATGGGATCCATAATCCGTAAACCCGTTATCCGTTATCCAGATTTCCCTTTTCTCTGTAATAATAAAACAGTACCATGATATAAGCTGTAATTTATCCCAATTAGAGGCAAAGATCTAAGAAGAAGTGTGGAACTAAGAAATGGTGACGTTGCAGCCGAGGCAGAACCTAAAACATTTTTTAGAATTATATTTATATAATATAGGGAACTAGGTTTGCCCAGGAGCAGTAACCCATGGCAACCGATAAGATGCTTGCTTTGAAACAGGTGCCCAGTAAATTCTGCCTGCTGATTGGTTGCTATGGGTTACTGCTCCTAGGCAAACTTAGTGGCTTTTATTACTTAAACCCATACCTAAATAAAAATTTGAAACCAAAAGGAAATTATAGGTGCATATGCTTTACATTATTTAGAAAACGAATGAATGCCTCCATTGACTGAATTATTTTTATTTCACTGAATCTGTAATATAAAGGCAGTACCTGTCTGCTTAATTTCTAGTTAGTGCAGTACAGCTGTACAGAGAAACAAGCTAAAAAACATATAGGAAATTTCTTCCAGGCACAAAGTGCCATGCTTAAACATTGTTCTTCTTTATTTGAGTCTTACTTTTGGCGTGCCTTGAGAGTGTACATGCTAGGCGATATCATTCTGCAGGCAGAGAGCCAGACGCACATTGTAAATTCTTTCATCATCAGACAGAATTTTGCGATAATGCAAGGCAGTGCCCCACAACTTACTTTTTTAAACAGACAAGATACACACAAAATCCCTTGCTAGAAGAACAAGACAGTCATTGTTCAGTTAACCACCCACTCATAAAAGAAAATGCTAACCTTTGTATTCATAAATCATCCCATGCTATGTCTGCCAATTAGCATAGGCTGGAGTTACACATCTAGAAACAGAATATGTCATGTAAAATGCCTCTCAATGAAAGACGTGATGGCATGAGCCTCCATCAAGAATTATCTATTTTTATCTACAGTGCATCAGCTTAGAGTTAGAAGTATGTGTTTGAAAGGAAAAGACCCACGAAATCGCCTATTACAATTAGTTTGTATAATTTTCAACATGAAATACGTTGTTTGCTAAAATTATTTCCTTTTCCTCTGTAATAATAAAACAGTACATTGTACTTGATCCCAACTAAGATATAATGAATCCTTATTGGTGGCATAACAATCCTATTGGGGTTGTTTAATGTTTAAATTATTTTTAATTATTTTTAAGTCAGTTTCATGCATGGAGACCCCTTTTATCCAACATTTTGGATAACAGGTGCTGTAGTAGTAACAATGCGTCGTTTTTTGGGCTGTACAATGACCATTGTAAATAGTGTTATTATTTTTTTTATGGGTAATAACTAAATGTAACATAATTGCATACCTCCCAACTGTCCTGTTTTTTGCAGGACAGTCCTGCTTTTGACAGCTCAATCTGCAGTCCCGCATTTGTACTGAAATGTCCCGACTTTCTATTTGATTTGAGCTCCTGCACTGAACAGCCAGAAAGAGATACAAAGTTTCTAACTTAATTGGCTTTTGGCAGAGACCCCTAAATAGATAGTTAGATACTTTTGTAACAGTTTTAGATAAGGAGGTCTCTTGGGAGAACTAAGACCCATATCTTAAAGGGCAATTCACCATCATTAGCAAAACTGTAATAACACATAAAAACCACAGAAATGTGTTCAAACTTTCATAACCTGGCAAATTTTGTAAAATGGAAATGGTAATTAGGGGGTGTAGCCACAAAATGGAAGTGGTCAAAAAATTTGCGCAGCAAATCTTTTTGTCCCTCTTTCTTTTTCCAAAATGTTGGAAAATATATCATTATATTCTTACAGTGATATATTTGTTAAATGATAGGAACTCACATATAAAATTTAGGCCACTTGCCATTTATTTAAAGCCACAATTTGACTTATTTCGTGAATTCTACATTTTGCGGGGGGGGGCACAGCTTGCACCATCGCTAAATGTCTGTAAAAGCTAAAAAGCAAAAAAAAGTAGAATCCTGGTTTAATGAACCACTATTGAGTCCTCTAAAATATCCAAAAAGGGAAATATGGGGAAAAAAAAATGCCTGTTAAATCATCACATTAAAAACTCAGTGGTGCTCATTTATAAACACTGGTCAAATTTGCACCTGGGCAGTAACCCATAGCAACCAATCAGTGAGTGGCTTTTTTTCAGCCAACTGCAGGTTGAGCAATGAAAGCAAACATCTGATTGGTTGCTATGGGTTACTGCCCAGGGGCAAATTTGCCCAGTATTAAATAAATGAGCCCCAGTATGCCATGTAACATTCATCATATTTATAATGCAGTGCAATGATTTTATGAAAAAAAATATTGTTTTAATATATGTGTTTTTAAATATTCCAATTAGGTAGTTATAATTGACAATTAGTAGATCAGATGTTCCGTCCAGTCAGACCTAATGTGATTGGAAGGGATCACGGGATACTGTGTCCAAACTTGAGGGTGCTATAGGTGTATCAATGGTTGGGCAGAATAGCTGAAAACGACATTGTTATATTGGTGCATATATGGCCAACACTTAAATAAATAGCCTCTAAATGCTGTAAATGCGTCACTTCAATTTAGAAAATGGTTTACCCCTATTCCATTGTAGCTCTCATGCCATGGAGTTGGTAACAGTCACTGGGTTCAATTACTGTACCTAATAGTTTACACACTTTGAAAAATAATAACCAATATTCAGTGACTAATGTATTGTTTGTAATCATTACACTTTATATACCATTGCTGAAAAAAACCATATGCTACCTATTTCTGCATTTTATGAGCTCTAGGTTTTCATGAGATATTTCTCATGTACCTTTTTTTTTGCAAATAATAAGATTTTTCTTTCCTAACCATTAGTGACACGGTGGGAAAGAGGTTAAATTTCACAAGTTCAATATGATTGTAAAGTTGTAGGCACATTGTAACCAGACATAATAAAGCTCAACTGTGTAAAGAAACAATTCCCTTCCGCCATAAAACAAACCAGGAACAATATGCCTTTTACAATTCAATCATTTGCAGCTCACACTTCTAGATAACTGCAGTATTCAAAAGAAGGTTTCATTCTCAGGAAAGATTTAAAATTTAAGACTACAGATACATTTTCCCACATTTTTTTCACTTTGATATTTTACATCTGTCTTTGTTGAGAACTGAAGTGGAAACCAGTTCCAGGGAATCAGAGTGATTCCTTACACAAACCTTCATTTCAAAAGTGGCCAGGTAATTTTTTTCCTCTGCTGCCTTTCTGCTTATTTTTGTTAGGTACACAATGTGATTGGGAGTAATTCTTTTAATGGGATTGGTTGTATGTTATTTATGGGTTGAATAGGTTGGAGAGTGCTGAATTAGGGAACACGGTGAACAAACATTTATATGATTTGTTATAACGTCTGCAGCAATATCAATAGGGATACCCAACTGAAATTAGGGAACTGATGCATTCATTAAAGCAGACAATTGGGACAATTTTTGCTATGTGGGCTGTTAGAGCTCAGGAGCAGCACTGAGATCTAACACCCCTTTAAATCATTAATGCCTGGTTCAAATTTCAAGTGGAGAATAAGGATTTTGACGATTCTTTTCAGTGCCAGAAACAAATGGTTAAGCCTAAAATGCCTCAAAAGTCTAAAATAGGACCTTTTTCAAGACTCTTGAAAAGGGTCCCAATGGGGACCAAAACGTCCGTTGTACATAGTATGCAATAATATATATTTATTTGACACTGCAAGACCTTAGTTCTTCAATAGCTTGAGGCCCACCACTTGGCCATTCATGCTCCAGATTCAGCAGAATGGCTGGAACATATCTGTATTATTTGAAAAATGCTAAAAAGCATTGATGTGAGATTGTTATTGTCAGATCTTGGGTCAATTTCTGTTCCTAACTTGTTCTGTATTTGAATTAGCAGCTGTTTTATCCAGTCGTTCTATTAGCCGAGGTCAAGTTAGGTTGAGAAAAACAATATGCTTGGTCTAGATCCAAGTTTGGACTCTTTTGCCCAGTGTTAAAAATTGCTAGGATTTTGAAAGACCATGTGGCACGGAACAAGTTTGCTTTTATAATCTTCAAACAAAACCATTTTGAAATTCTACAGCTCTGTGAAAGTGATGAAGTGGGGTTTGAAAAAAGTGATAAAGTATGCACAATACTGAAATCACTCAAGTAACAACACGGGCAGCCCTTAACAGACTTTTCCCACACAGCTCCGACAATACACGCCAATAACTGACCAGCAAAACTCCCCAAATGTTCAGTAGAAATTAGCCAATGAGTGCTGGCTGCAAACTGTGCTGAATTGTGTCTAGAGAAAACGAAACACTTGTGAAATCGTTTTGGTATTTAACAAAATAGCCTGGGAGAACCTTCCTGGAATAGCATACCCATTTATGTATGTAGCATGAAAGGCAATGCAGTGTTCATCGATGTTTATTACTCCAGCTGTAATTAATGCCATATTGTTCATTGTAATTTAATCTCTTTAAAACCTGGAAAAAAATTGTTGATTTTTAACAATGATGTTCCTGGGATGTTTTAATTGTGTAAGGTACATAGATAATCAATTTAATAGACAATTAGACTGAAACATTCAAAATGTTAATGTATTTTAACAGGAAGCTAAAATATGTAATGTGAAAGTGCGCCATGTTGGGTTACATTCTATTTTTTTCGGGTACAGAACAATCCTTTAGAGAATATTCGTATTTACACATTCAAGTGGAATCAGAATTTACAGAAGTGTGGGAACTGCCATAGTGTCACAGCCAGCTAGTATACTCTCTGTTGGTTGCATTCAGTGGTCATAAGAATATACTGCAACTGTTTTCTGTTATCAGTGGCGTAACTAGTTAATGCTGGGCCCACAGCAAATTATTTGTCAGGCCCCCAAAATGTCTAGAGGTTGACCTGTTTTACCAATATATATTGAAATTGTATATGAATTATGGCCTCATGGGGCCCTTATAACTCATGGGCCCCCCTGCAGCTGCAGGATCTGCTTCCTCTGTAGTTACGCCCCTGTCTATTATTCCTCTCTCTTTACTAAATTATAAGTAAACACTTGTAAAACAGTAGTGATGGGTGAATTTGTCCTGTTTTGCAGAAAAATTAGCGAATTTCCCGTATAATTTGCGAAACGGCGTTTCGATTTTGATGCCGGCATCCATTTCTGGATGCCGCCACACGCAGGCAAATATGCACCCGCGTCCAAAAAAACTGACGCCGGCGAATTTCTGTTACAGTTTTGAGAATTTATTAGCCACCAGCGAATCGCGGAAATTCGCTGTGAATACGCGCCTGCCGAATGAATCTGCCCATCACTAGTAAACAGATAGTTCCATGTAGACAAATGAATCTGTGACTTCAGAACTACTTAAGGGAAATAAACTCATGTAAACTTCTGTCTATGGACATATTTGTCTTTATGTGACATTTTTATATGATTATTAGACTTACAATTTACACACTTTTTAAGTTTTATCTTGTGTTCACTAGCCATGTACATGCACCTGCTTTGCAGCACAACAGAAAAACAGTCATAGATGATTGAAATGTTAAGTGAGGCTTTACGAGATCATTTTCCTTTCATCTGTGTCACATCAGGTTTTGGAAGGTGTAAGCGTTTCTTCACTTCGGTCTGTTTGAAATCTATTCACACATTTACTCTTATAATATGATACGGCAAATCAAAGTCTGTTTCCTTTCAGTGGAAATCAACAGTCCATTCAGACTAAGATCATAAGCAAAATGAGCTCTGTTTTCTAGCCTGCTGAGGACTTAAGCTTTACGGCTCATTCAGTGAACATGTATACTGTTCATGTCCATGTGTAAAACCATTATGTAAAAGCAAAAAAAATAAGAATGGACGTGAAGTAGGAACAAATGGAAAAGGAAAAAAAATAAATTAAAGATAAATAAATAAATAAATTAAAAAAAAAAAATATATATATATATATATATATATATATGTGGTGTATAGATACTGTACTGATAAGAGAATGCAGAATAAGAGAAGTGTCATTGTATTGATTGTAAAACCTGCAGTCATCTGGTTAATGTTTGATTGTGAGAGAAATAGAAGGTTGTATTACTCGAGCAGCGAGCCAAGTTAAAACAAAACATCACTATTTTGTTTCATAAGAAGAGGTATCCCAACACCTGCCTTCACACACCCAATGCACTTTAGCCCCCAGCAGAACCTAATGTACTATTGTATGGATTGCCAGAGGTAAAGTGATAGCCAGCTAAGGCGTTGTGCCCTACAGATGCAGCGGGAACAGTAAGATTTAAACCCATAAAACAGCAAGGTGCCATTGGTTTAACCCTTTGGAAAGCTAATTCAGTTCATCCAGTTTTAACCAAACTGCTCAGTATGGAAATGGACCACTGGGTCAATGGGAGAACAATAAGGGGCAGATTTATTAAGGGTCAAACTGAAAATTCGAATCGGAATTTTCCAAAAAAAAATTATCAAAACTCTCAAATTCGAATTGTGAATTATCCAAACTCGATTCAAGTTTTAATTCGAATTTCGAGATTTAGCATACTTTGGCCCTTTAAGAATTCGCCTATTCGCCACCTAAAACCATGTAGAGTTCATGTATAAATCATTGGGAGACATCCAGGGACCAATATGGACATGTTAGTAGCCTTCCTGACATTCGAGTTTCTTTCGAAGAACAAACTCGGATCGAGTTTAGTCGAATTCGATTCAAATTTGATTCGAGTTTTTGAGCTGGTAAAAATTAGTACGAGTTTTAGATATTCTATTTTTTTTATAAATAACCCCCCAGTCGAATTTCGCGTGTATTCGAATTTAATAGAATTGAAAAAACTCACATGAATTTGAAATTCGACCTTTAATAAATGCGCTTCTAAAATCTTTAATTTAAATGGGAAGTTTGTAAAGATTTACAGCTACTATAGATGTTAACTAATATAGTTCAAGGAAGAAATTGTTTACTTATTGGGATCAGGGAGAAATGTATTTTATTCCAAACTGGGTAAGTAGCTTATTGTATCTGAATGGACATCAAAAATGTATTTTGGGGAGGGGGTGGTTGAATGTCGGGGAGTTAGGGATTCAATCAACTAGCAATTTGGGGATTTCAATGGATAAATAAGCCTTCATAGACAATTCAATCAATACCAATGCAAACCATCATTTCAAGGTTTGAGCGCTGTTAACTAAATCAGTGCTGTCTGTTAGCTATATAGTGGGTCATTATTCTTTTACTACATTTGGGGGCCAGATTATCATAAAATAATTATGCCATCCAAAGACCAAGGTGTCATCAGTGGAGTTCTTAATAATTCTAGAGGCCATATCCATAACAAAGAGGGCCACATTTAGTCTGTAGGTTGGACAGCACAGTTCTAGACCATAGTGATAGCTGGAGAGCCAGCGCTTGGCTGCACATTTTCATTACTTGTGATTAGAGAAACTCTTCATATATATATATTGATATATATGTCTTGAAATTTGTGCCACTCAGTCTCCTAATCATGGCATCCCACACAATGATATGCTGTTTTACCAGTCCCTTGGAATCTATGATGAAACCACTCATTTATTTTACAATTTAGCACCACTTGTAAATGCTGCAAAAGAATTTGAAATTTGGGGAGATGATTGCCAATCACTCATCCTTGAAATGCTCGCTGTCTGCTGCAGTGCCAGTTCTAGCGGAGTCAAACAGACTTCTTTTCCTGGCACACATTAAAAGGCTGCATGTTGCTTCACAGAGTTCCAGAATTACAGGAAGCCTGAAACATTTACATTTCTGAGACAACTGCTGAGCTAGCGGTGCGATTTTCTTAAAATGTATTTACGTCTCTCTTTTTTTAAAAGTAACAAAACAAGACTGTTAAACAATTACCCCTGGCATGTTCGGTCAGTATATAGTCATGCTGTATTGAGACGAATCTTGTTTAAATGAGTTCCACATGATGAGAAATGCATTGACTATTTTTCTTAATTCAACCTTGCAGACGTCTTGCAGGAAATGACTTGACATACATCCCCAAGGGAGCTTTCGCTGGGCTCGGCAGCCTCAAAGTTTTGTACGTATACTAAGCATTTGTTGTCTATATTTCCATTTACTGTTCTCAATTCCTTCAGGCCACTAATTAAACTGTTATTGGGGGGAAAAAACTGGACATTTCAACTATAGGTGTAATAGTACATTTTTCAATGTTCTAAGATGTAAATCTTAGCTTCTGAATAATATTAATGCTGAACGCAGAAATTTGGGTGGAATATAAATTGTGCTGTTGCTGATCTACACATTTTAATAAAAAAAGACTTAAAGTGGGTCTATCATAAATAAAACAATCCATGCCGGAATGGTCTACTAACATGCATCATATGCAGAGAATAACCATAGATGGGCAGCTAATAAAGTAGCTGCTCATTGAAGCACAGTCCTGCTGTTTTTATTCCCCTTTATGGCATGGCAGCAAGAATTCACATTGGCAGCTGTTCACTTTGGCTACCCCAATAGCTGCACAACGTAGCTCTTTTCAGTCTTCTAAGATTTAGGATGATATATCTTCTCGAAAGGGGATCTAACCCCAATAAAAATATCCCACTGTGCCCCCCTAATTCTATAAAGTGGCAGATGCAAGAGAAATCACCAGGGAGAATGCTGCCTACCAACACTTTATAAAAGTTATTGGAGAATGTTGACTTTATTAAATGGCACTGTATTTAATCATCAGAAGGGAGAAAACATTGAAAATACAGGTTTTAGGCTAATGTCTTAAATAATGTTGGGGCCCCCATCTGTACCTTTAGCCGTTGAGGGTGTGAGGTGGGCACATATATCAGAGTGGGCATGAGATCATGGGCTCTTCTCCATTGTAGCTACACACTGTATATATCATTTCTTGTTGCCTTTTGTTGTACAATAAAATTCTTTGAGGAGGTGTTTTAGTGTATTGTCGTAAACATAGAAATAATCCTCTTTGATCTTTATTTCTTGCTCTTTTCTTATTTAGAATGCTACAGAACAACCTGTTAAGGCAGGTACCGAGTGAAGCTCTTCAGAACCTGCGCAGCCTTCAGTCTCTGTAAGTGCAGAATACTTGTCAAAGCTACTGGGTGGTAACTTTAGATGTGAAAAAAAGCTATTTTAAGCATAGTAATTTCATGTCTGCGCTCATACAGATGAAAATATATTGTTTTATGAATAATTCTCTATGGACTTTAGTAGTGTTATCTCTAGTCACATGTGCTTATGGTAAATCCAAGCATCCTTCAGCAGCTCTAGGAGTGAAGAATTCTACTACATAGAACTGCCAATGGGATTTGTTATCTGAAACCCGTTATCCAGGAAGCTCTGAATTATGAAATGGCCATCTCCCATAGACTGAGTTTTATCTAACAATTGAAATTTTTAAAAAATGATTTCCTTTTCTCGGTAATAATCAAACAGTACCTTGAACTTGATCCCAGCTAAGATTTAATTCATCTTTATTGGACGCAAAACAATCCTGTTGGGTTTAATTAATGGTTAGATGGTTTTTTAGCAGACTTAAGCTATGGAGATCCAAATTGCAGAAAGACTTCTTATCTGGAAGTCCCCAGGTGCTAAGCATTCTGGATAACAGGTTCTGTACCTGTAATAGAATCAAGGAGGCCCATTACAACCTGCCATGTATAAAATACCTGTATATATAGGGACATACACTGTATGCTTGGAATGAGTGGTTAGCCCTTTTGCTTCAGAGCAAAGTCTCTAATATGCACACCGTGTATCTTTCAGTGTAATCATTTCACAAAACTGCAAAATATATTTTCAGAAGCTGATCCTGTGTAGCTGATAACTTACTCATCTCACGTTGCGACCAAACAAAAGTGATAGTGAATTGACAAAGTTGCCTTTTATTTCTTTTTTTTATCCCAGTCCCTAAATATGTCGATATCTTGTGGTCTCGTATATCAAAACCATTCACTTAATGAAGTGGTGGAGAAGAAACCTCTTTAGTTAGTTAGTCAGCAGAGTTAAAAAAAATAGCTATTGAGCACATAGGAAGCATGACAGCTCTTAATGGTTGCCTTTAATGACTGGGAATCCGACATGAGATGGGATGATAAGCAGCAAGACAGAGAGGGCACTATGGCCAGGCAAACACCACTGCGACAAATGATGTCTTTGAGCAAAAGAAAACTAGGATTTCTTTGTTCATTCGAGCCGCGCTGTGCCCTTCAGATAAAGGTGTGCTGAATTTTAGTTTCCTGTTTCATGCCGTCTAGCAATTTTCTGTTCACCAGGTGTCTCCTGCATTTCTGATTTACACACGGAATGCATTTCTGAAACAAGTTAAACAATTAGGAAGACAGTGGATGGGGTTAAGGGCTTTAAGGCAACAAAGTAACTTTCACAAAGCTTTCACCCAAATGGAACCTTTTGTTCCCATCAGCATTTGAAGTCGGTAATGTTTTGTGTCCATTGTGAATTAGGATACATGGAGATCAGGTAACTTTCTTTAAAAGGCAAGAGCAGCTGTTAAATGGGAAATGCTGACAATAGTCGATACCTCGCCACCGCCACTATCTTGTCTGCTATTAAGAAACTAAAATTGCTTGAACCTTTTCTCCATTATAGAGGGAAGGAGCAAAAACATTCTGAAACACTTTACCTAATAGAGCTTGACTGTGGCCGACTCTGAAGCAAGTTGCTGTCTACAGTCATTCATTATTTTAAAGAAACATCAAAAAGTGAAAGTTTTAAAGTACATGTATAGGATCCGTTATCCGGAAACCTGTTATCCAGAAAGCTTAGAATTACAGAAAGGCTGTCTCCCATAGACTCCATTTTATCCAAGTGATTTCCCTTTTCTCTGTAATAATGGTGTTTTCGCTTATCCACTATTTAACCTGTGCCTTTTTTCAATTTCCGCCATAGCTCCACAGCAGCTTGTTTATATGAACTATAGTAGTGTTTCTGAAGCAAATAGATCCGTTTTACCAGTGCAGGGCAACACTACATGATTTTTTCATTACTTTAAAACACTTTCATTTTTTGGAATTACGGTTCTTTTAAGCCCTTGTTCTGGGTTTCAGCATTTCATTGCTTTCGTTTGTTTGTCTGTTATAAAATGCCTAGCATGTTTAAAAGCACTTCTTTTATAATTATTCTTCTTAATTTATATTACAACATGATGAATCTAGAACTTGCTTTAAAAAAAAAAAGAATTCAGAGGATTAATAAAGGCAAAAGCAGAGCATTGATTGACAAAGATTGCATTTTTACTCTATTCAGAATTTTGCAAACCAAAAACTTAATTATGGATTCAAGATAATTCACCAATGAGACTTGCCTTGCCTTACGTCAGCAACATTATTATGAAATGTTGGCTTTGTGGTATTACACTGTAATCAAACATGATCCAGATCAGTTGAGATTCTCATTGGGGAATTATTTTGCAGGATAACTTAGACACGAGTTCAGGAGAGCTGGGGAAAAATTATACTAAGTAATACTGCTTTAAGAATACAACCCTGGACTAGAGCTGTCAGCATGCGATAACCCTTGGAATTATGTTGCACTGGTTTTCTAGTGCAGCAACAACATAGACAATTTGAGCAACAGTTTAATCAGTTAACAGATCTGTCTACAATATGCCCATCTGAGGAAAAAGAATATTTTGGAAAGAACCCATCAGCTCCTTAAAAATTCAGGTAAAATGTGAGCTTAATTAGCTTGCTCATATTCATTGTTTAGAATACATGTAGACCAACCTTCTAACAGTTGGCCCAAAACATCATGCAAAAGTCATTACCTCAAATGAAAATTGTCTTTGCCTCAGGGTTAGTCTAATGGAAACATGTACTGTAAACATTTCAGGCTTTCTGTTTGCTGATAGAACTTTGACTTGTTTAGCTTTATTTTTCTGAATTTTCATTGCAAACATTGTCAGAATTTTGACGCCTACATTAGAACTGCTGGCGAGACCTTGTGAGCTTTCCAGCCATACAGTGTTAGATTGTCTGTATGGCCAGCTGTATTTCCTTAAAACACAGACTTCCTAAAAAATGTAATTGTTTAGTTAACCTTGCACTATTTGATTTTGTTTTGCTCAAGTTCTTCTCTAGTAGCAAAGGGCAATTTGTAACAATGAGCTTGTGCCCTGTATAATCCAGAAGATAGGTGACATCATTAAGCATGCCTGTATAATGGGTTTTATTTTTGTTTATCTGATAAGAAAGAAATTCATGAATAACCTGCAAAACAAAACAGTAATGATTTCATCAGTTTGTTAACTTTAAAGGAAGTAATTGGTTATAACACCTGCACTATGGTTTTGTAGAATAGCATTAGTTTCAGCCTCTGTGAGCTCTAAACCCCATCATTTCATAACCCCCTCCTCATGCTGAATGGTGCCTCAGGCACACAGTCTTGTATTTCCACTGGCTACACAAATCACACATGCCTAAGATACTGATTTAAACATGTCTAGGAGAAAAGAATGAACTTAGAAAGATTCTGAGATATTGATGGACTAAACAGAAAGCTACCATACAACTGAGACAGTATAGGTATTCCCCTGTACTAAGCATAATTAAGCAGAAAGATCTCAGGATAAAGTCACTCTTTGATGTGAAAGACAAAATGCTTCCGACTTTAGGCAAAAGAAAAAAAAAATAATCAGTATGCATGACTAATATCCCTATTCATGTTAAGACAAATCCAGTGACACATATTCTGATCTAATTTCTTGCCAGGACTAATGTCATTACTTAGTTGTTTCTGAATTCCATCACTGCTTAATGGGAATACCATAGTGAGATGCTTGGCTCCACACCAGAATTATCTTTTTCCAGTCTCTGAGCCAGACTTGGATGATGGTCCTTAGATGTAGAAGAAATATATTTTTGGAATTTACCACTGGCCCATTCATGGCTACATTTCTTACAGACAACAAAAGCCAATCAATGTGGATAAAATATAACACAATGCATGCAACTTATTGAGAACATTTTCTTCAAGCTCTTTAGCAATACTAATGTAATATGTTTTTTGGTTTTTTTTATTAGGCGGTTGGATGCAAACCATATCAGCTATGTTCCACCAAGCTCTTTCAATGGTTTATTTTCCCTCCGTCACCTCTGGCTGGATGACAATTCTTTAACTGAGATTCCTGTGAGAGCCCTTGAAAGCTTGTCTGCATTACAGGCTATGACCTTGGCACTAAACAAGATTCATCATATACCAGATTATGCCTTCGGAAACCTTTCAAGCCTGGTAGTTCTGTACGTTTAAACTGGGTTTGAAGTTGTTTATATGCAAATTGAATTATTTGCTTCAGAATATCACCTTTGTTTAAGGGAAAATATCACTTTGGGTGAATTATATGAACCATACTAAGTACAGATGCACAAATGAAATGTTTTGCTTTAGATACCTACCTGAAATAAAACAATGACTTCCAAACTTCATGGCCCCATTTCACCCACCCATTAGTGTAAAAGCACTTATTCTTATACACTCACGTGTTCTCTGAGCAGTTCTTTACTCCCTGCTTAAAGGGATTTCTCATCTTTCCATGAACAATGCAGGTTGCATATATTCTATTTCTCTTAATAACAGGGCACAAAGAAAGGACACAAATGAAAAAAATACTTTTTTATGCTGTTTTATATTTCTTACTGATTATTTTAATATAGCTTCCTTTTACTATTTATACATAGTATGTCACCATTCTCGTTGTCAGCCAGATGGGTAATAGTCACCTGTCCTGTACAAAAGCCTCACAATAAGTATAGTCGGAAGAGTAAGCGGAATGCTGGCTTCCTTACAAACTAGAAACCAATTCCAAAAAAAAGGAAGCACAGACCACTTTATTGTTAATGCAATGGGTGGATGCTTAAAAAGTATTCACCGCCACAAATTGTCATACCTTTTGTCTGCTTTTTCTCTAAGTAAAAGTGCTTGCCCTAGGTAATAATGCAAATATTGCAGACATGTGGCCAACATAATTATTTATCCAGACAGTCTAATTGGTACAGATATTCGTAGGCCCCTGTGGAAAATATGATCAGGTGTAGTCAGCCATACTGTGTAGAACCCTAACAGTTTATGCAGTTATAGGCTTGTGGGCCCAAAATCTGTTCCTTCCATGACCCTTGAGCAGATCATATAATGCATGGCCATCTTTATTCAGTCTGTTTTAAAGGCATACTGTCACAGTTAGGAAATTTCAGCTGTGCCATCCTAGTATCCTAGTCTTACACTTTTTTTGTGAGGGTGGGCAGCAGCATGCTAGGGCTCTAGCCCTTAAAATATAAGGCTTTGAACAAAAAATGTCTAGGAAGAAGATATCGGCACACAAGGCATTAGCGTTGCAGGGAGCACCCTGCTTATTGTGCAGAATGCAACGTTTCTGGGACATGCCCTTTGTGGGGGCGTTTCCCCGAAACGTTGCATTCCACACAATAAACGAGCAGGGTGCTTCCTGCAATGCTAATGCCTCGTGTGCCGATGTCTTCTTCCCAGACCAATTGTGAGGTTGCTGATCCTCTAATATTGTGCACCAGGCTGATCTCTCTAAGGGTGTGCGATTGTTCTAAATTGCTTATGTGAACAAAAATGTGGCATCCACCAGATATCCGTTCCTAGAGACAGCAGAATTTTCCAAATTGTGTTAGTCTCATAATTGGAAATACAGGGTCTACAGGAACAAAACTAAGCATTATGACTTAGCATAACAATGTAATTTACATTATGATTATTATAGTTTGTGAAAGCAACATTTTAGCCCTTTTGCAGGCAGTTTGGTGTGTTTGGCAACATGATATTTTCACGAATGTGTGGATTATACATCATCTCCATATATAGTACAATATAGTTAAATGGGCTATCATAATAATGATACAGGCAAAATACAAATAAAATTATTTTACAAAACGTAGTTCAGCATAAGGGTCTGGATATAATTCCAATTTCTCATTCAATTAAATCTTGAACATTTACTAGCAAACAGGGAATTCCAAGGAAACCACTGACAATCATAAGATAATGAAAACATTGCTGCTTTGACCAGTAAAATGAAACTGCACCTTCAAACTGTCCTGTCTAGAACATGTTGGCTTGCAGAATATTCTGCTTTATTTTAAATACAAAAGCATTTCTCGGCTTTCAGGAAATTGTATGTCTAGCAGGAATTTCCATCTCTCAATGGCGGAAATAGTCCACCATGTAAAATGTGCCGCAGGCAAATATTACATTTGGAATTTTATTTTCATCTCCTTTCTCATATAAATTCCCAATATGTCTTGTTGTAGTGAGTCCCACGAGGCACATAATAAGTCTGTGTAGCTTTTTAACATGGAATAACAACATTTCCTCTCCGTGTCCAAATAACATAACAGAGTATTTTAACACTTGACTTTAATAAGTTCTTAATAAAAGAGGCTGAGATTGGAAAACCAGACACAGTGTTGGATCGTTAATGAAGTGAATGAGCTTGTCTTTTCTCTAAGTGCTGCTTTTTTTTATCTAAATACTATTTAAAATGTATGTTCAAGGGAGAAACTATTTAGCTAAAGTCCTTTTTTTTGTATAATAGTTTTGGCAGAGTAAATCATGCAGCCATGTTATATATAAAAATAAGTCTTCTGTTTAGTAGGTCTAACCCCATGTGAAATTCTGAATAAACACATAGATCTTAATGTAGACAAAAACAGTAGGAAGCCCAAAATACCTAAAATGTGAGCTCACTAGTATCCTGATTTCTGTGTTCTTGTGGTCATCTGCCTTCTGCTTCATATGCAACATGCTAGTTTACCTCTTTATCAAAGAAGTGGCTGAAAAACAGAAGACATTAAAGGCATCTTATGCATTAATTCCTGAACCATAAAACAGCTGCCAATCTTCTTGCCGGAGGAACGTTCAAGTCTGAGGTGCATGCCCTCCAATAAATTCTTTGGCAGTGCTTGACTTGTATACAATAAGTGCATGCTTGAAAACACGTTTCTTTAGAAGCATCCATTGATGAAGTTTGCATAGGTTCACCGTGCGCAGCATGCTTTCTGACTGTGCTTTTAATGTTCCCCTGCAGCCATCTCCATAACAATAGAATCTACTCCCTGGGAAAGAAATGCTTTGACGGGCTCCACAGTCTGGAGACTTTGTGAGTTGACCTCTTATTTCTTTCAACCTTTTCACTGTTTTCATTGATATTCAAAAAAAGAAAAAAAAAGAATAAAAAATAGCTCAAAGGGCAAATGTGCTTTCTGGCTTGTCTAATTGCCAAGTGTTTGGTATGATTGTTCATATGATGACTGTATAAAACAAATCCTACCTATTCACAGTACCTCTGCCTTCTCTAGCCATCTGAACCATTATTCATGCTAAAGAAGGTCCATTAGTGCAACAAAAACCCACATACAACTATATACATTTCCACATAATTGCCTTTTCTTTGCTGGTGTAAACGAAGAGTATGTTACATGTTAGTACTCTTTTACCTATTAGCCCCATGGCGTGTGACTAATGGGAAAGTCAATACACTTGTTGTCTCTGTTGCTAATTCCATTAGAGGCTTATGTTTCAAAAAGTTAACCAGTTTACAATGCTTTATTCTTTCTGCTCTTAATCATATGATGAGCTCTTCGAAAGGTCTATCAAGGCAAAAGTAGAAACATTATACTGTATTTGTATACTTCAATGAGGTGCTGGAATTCAGGGAAAATAAACAAAACTTTTTCACTGTAACAGTATTTGCCTGTTTCTCATCATATGAACAACAACAAGGTTTTAATAAATGGCAATGTAATTGAGTATTTAAGGGATAAGATATGCTATAAATTAGATTATGTGTTAGATAGATTAGACATATAACTTTACGAACCTTTTAATAATGTACATACAACTGTTTGTTATGCTGGAACAGATGAAGGGACACTCACATAAAATGCTCTGTGCCAGTATTTATGTAAGTAATATCGATTTTCAGTTGCTGAAATGATTTGTCTATATTTTTTGTTAATTGCCTTGGGCATATGAAAATAGAGTCCATTACAGATCACCATAGGGGAACTCTCCAGCTCCCTGTTCACCTGTATAGGGGTTTTCAGGGTTTATTTATAAAAGGATTAAAAGAAAGCTTGCTCTATTTTCACCCTTTATGAAATATACCCCTAAAAATCCTGTATTGGTAAATAGACAACTGTGCAATTTCACTCTAGCAAAATGTGGTGAGCTCTGTTTTCATCCTTTGATATTTATTACCTATATATACCTTTGGAGGGGTATTGTACATTCTGTGTTATACTTTAACTGCCATTTTCCTTATTATACTCTTTCTGCATTTTTTGCTGTATACTTGCAGACAATAATCCCTAAATCTGCACATAAATCGAACTTGCCTTTTTTTTTAAAAAAAAAAAAAATTGCTATTTATAACAGTACAATTGTGTAAATGCGGCAACAATAACTAGAATTTATTATTTGTCATTTTTAAAAATCTCTATATAGGTCAGAACTAGGGGGGTTAGTGTAAAACAATATATTTACAACTGTGAGGTCAGCCTCTTATATTTCAAAAAGAGACATCACAGTCTGCAGAGGCTCCAACAGTAAATCAGACTTTTGTGAAAAGAAATTATACATTGTATACATTTTACACTTAGAAAAAACTGTTATGCAGAGAGGATTTCTGTGATTACCCTTGACACCTTCTATTATAGTTTGAGAAAACTGATTGATTAATACTCCATCAGTTTAATATACTGACACTTTAGATACATGCCTGTGCTTTTGTATCATTATTCACATTAAAAATGCATAAAGTTTGTTCCTTTAGCTAGGATAACACATTAGTTGCCCAATGTGAGCCTGTGTCTGGAATCTGTTTTGTGAGAGCCATGGCACACAGCAAAAACTGTCATTTACGTGAATAGAATCATCAGTGTTCTGGTTTTCACGCTAGTGACTGGCAGACTTCATATAAGCTGCACAACCACAAACGGGCATATCTACCCCATATGAAAAACACACCCCATCCGCATCCACAAAAAATGAGCAGTGGGTGTGCAGGTACACTCAATTCCATTTGCCATGTTATTTTTATCATCCTCTGTCCTTCTTGTCTGACTTGTTTTCAGTGCTGGCCTTTGACTGGCAATTTTTAAAAAAAATTAAAAAAAAAATCCTTCTATTGTATGGAAAATAGACACGTGGAATTTGAATACATTTAATATCTATAATTGGGTCTGTCTTGCAATCTGGCACCAGTAAGCTTAGAAAGGTTTAACAAAAAGTACATATTTTGTTTATTTGGCAACTTGTCCTCAGTTGTCACATTTTTTTCAGAGGAGTATTCTGCAACATAAAAAAAAAACATCTGACAGTTTTTCAAGGCCTCTGACAGACTTTGAAAAGTAATCTTTTTAACCATGTTTGTAATAATATGTTTGTTAAATCCAGAGATGACTAGTGTTTTCCTGTGTAGTAAAAATATCATGAAGCCAGCCAGAAGAGAAGAAAAAAAAAAATTACAGGGTTAGTTTTGGTCTTCAATTTCCTTATGGAGCATATGGCATGCTTACTGTACAACAGGAAGGCTTTATGTAATATTAGAGACTTCAAGTCTCTAACCTAAAATTAGCTGAAGCAGGGGGAAAAACAGTGTAATACTGATCTACAGTACTTGCAGTTTAATCCTGTATTTTATAAATAATGCCCCACAAATCTTATACCCTCATATTTATTTTAAAAGCTTCGTAAATTTGAAGGCAAACATTTTCATTTCTCCGTTGTATGTTTGTTCATTATAAAAAAGACTAGAAATGGTACAATACCCATTTCAATACTTAAGTGCAGTAATTCAGGGAACAACAATAAGCTGAAGCCCGGGGATTTGAACCCCATTTAGTAATTCAAACTGCTAAGATCATCAGAAATGAGAGGCGATATATATATATATATCCAATATATTCATTTTGGAGATCATATCTACAGACATCCAAGACAAAGTTACTAGTATTGTGCTCAGAATATATATAATTCCTGTGGGATTTATCAATATAATCAAATCTAACAATGTGAATCATCAGCCCTTCAGCTTTTCTCATGAAAACACTCTATCTAGTGCTGCCCCCAACAACCTCCTTATGTTGACATGGGAGAGGCTAGTTTAGCACTCATACAGTAACATTTGGAACCTTCATGCTCCTGAGACGCAGATATAGAAAGGGGACAACTTGAAAGAGCATGCCCATAGGTAGAACTTAACTTGCACAAGCCTGCTTTTCTTATAGATTATGGTTATGTACCAAAAAGCAGCAGTTACCAGCTTTTGAGTTTATTACACTATCGGCCAATGATGGGTTTGAACTTTACTAACTGCTTGTTTTATTGAGATAATATACTGTTTGTGTTAACAAAAAAGCATATTCAGGTATAAAATACGACTCAATGTCTGCTGATTGTGCTCTTTCACTTTGTTTTAGAGACTTGAACTACAATAATCTAGATGAATTTCCTGCTGCCATAAAAACCCTGAAGAACCTTAAAGAACTGTAAGTGTAAATTACAAAACACATTGTATATTATGCAGCACAGGCCTTGATGTCAGTTATAATATATTAAACATAAATAAAACACTATTGCAGAACATAAAAAAACTAGGAACCGTATCGAAAATAGAGTTTTTATATACAGTATTCATTATTTCTCAACATATAACTTTGCTTTCATTGATTACCATCCATCTTTTTTTTAGGGGATTTCATAGCAACAACATCAAATCTATCCCTGAACAAGCATTCATTGGAAACCCTTCTCTGATTACAATGTAAGTTAAATAAAATATAGTTGGAATTAATGTAGTTTGCATCTATGCAGTATTATAAGTATATACAGTAATCTATTTTCTAAACAAAATTGGAAACTGCAGGTCCTAGAGCCTTCTTTGCCCATGATCTTCCTTGAAATTCACACGTTTACCTAGTACACAGTACAATTCCCCACAACACAGGGCACATGTCTCATTTACACAGGCACAGAAGGGAACAGAAGGAAACTTTAGCAATTTCCCCAACTAATATAGAAGAATAAAAAAAATGATGTGTAAATAGTAAATAAATAGTAAGCAGAATTTGAATTAAAACACAAAAAGAGGACCACAAAAGAGAAAAGAGAAAGGGACAAAGGCAGCGTAAAACGCCCACTGCCTACACCTGGGGTGGATCCTGTTATTTAAGTTGAATTTGGCTCCAATTATAAAAAAAAGGTTGTCTAAATAGACTGTCCCTGCAATGCTCCCCAGTCTGGACCATGACCCATTATGATCAAATTCTATCTATTCTTTAGTATGCCTCATCCCATTTTTTGGGTTATAAATCTGGACCTTTTAGGAGTATGCATCCATTCTGATCCACCAATGAAAACTGACCCAAGAGGATTCACTTCCCCCATCTCTGTTCTTTGAACAGAGAATAGCAGAGGTGGGTAGAAAAAGGGTTTAAACAGGGAAGGATAATTTGGAGAACATAAGAACTGCTTACAGAAGTACACTTAAGTGAATATGAACATTTGTATATTTGTTCAGCCAGTCCAGTTGCTAAGAATTTGGCTCAGTATGGAATATCGGGCACAAATGCAGAGCTTTCTGGAGATAATGATAACTATATCCCTAGCATATGCCATAGGTTAATCCAACCTACAGTGCACCTAAAATGCATTAGTGAACAAAGTTTTATTTTTTTTAGGAGGATTTTAGTCTAGGTATAAAAAAAGGGGTTAAATAAGAACTTAACTGGCGTACAATACAAATAGGAAATACAAATGGTAAATTCAATGTAGTCTTAATGACAATAAATACATGCTTTGCATTATTCATGAACACAACCCTAAGAGACTGAGACAGAAACCAAAAGAAAAAAAAAACAACAAATTTGCCTTAGTGTGGCTGGATAATCCTATAACCAAAACCACATTCCACACTGGAATGATTAGACAATTGAGCAAGACATAAAACAGTTCACAATACTGGTAAATCAAAGAAGAAAAATTGTAATTCAGATGCTGAACAGCACATGATGTTGAAAAGTATAATCCCAAGGTCAGAACACCCAAATGTAAAGTCAAAAACATTTTAACCCATCAATACAAGGGCTGCTATTTATTTTAACATAAATATACCCGTGGATTGCATATTGCTGCTATGTTAAATGTCAACAAAACTAATGTATGGCCTGGTGTGCAATCATTTGGTGAGACTCAGCTTGCAAAATAATGTACCCACACTCCAAAGAAGGGGATGAGACCCTCATGTTTTTGAAGTCAATCCAGAATCAAAGTACAAATGGACGTGTGCCTCTTCATCAGGTGTAGTCTCTTTCAACTTCACGGTACTAAAGCAGAGGTTTCCAAACTTTTTGCAACAAAGGCCACATTTGGTGAGGTGAAAATGTGTGGGGGCCGACCATTCAGCCTGACTTCCATTCCGAGGAAGCTAGCTTAGGAGGTGGAGAAGTGGAGTCTGTTTGGACTTATTCTCTGCGCCTCATTTAAACAGGGAATCGTGTAGCCGTAGCAGTAATATTTGGGCACAATAGTCATTAGTGAAATGATCTGGCACTCGGTCTATACTGCTGCCTGTGTGCTGAAGGTGTTAGCAATAGACACGTACTGGAACGTAGCGACACACTGCATACTTCTTTAGTTTACTGTACTGGCACATCAGTACGTCTATTGCACCTTCAGCCCTAAAGAAGTATGCGAGAGCAGCGCGTCAATACGTGTCTATTGCTAACACCTTCAGCACACAGGCAGCAGTATAGACCAAGTGGCAGATCATTTCACTAATGTGCCCAAATATTACTGCTACTGCTACACGATTCCTGATTGCACTGTGCTGGCTGGCCACAATATTATGAATTTCATGACGGAGCCTGTGGGCTGGTGTAAATTTGAAAATGGGTCACGATTGGCCGATGGTCCGGACTTTGGACATGCCTGTACTAAAGAATCATTAGGCTTGATATTGCATTCTAATTTTTACAGAAGTACTGTAAAGGTTTAAAATAGTTAAAAAAAAATGGCACTCCCACATTGTATCTTATGAATTCCATCACCTGAGAGCTATCAAATAGCAGCATTCCGGTCATGCTACAGCTGTCAATTCTCTCTGCACCCTGTCTTGAAAAAAACATTCCCCATTGGAGATCTTATGCATGTGCTGATATAAATTCTCAAAAGTAAGATGTCTACAAAAATAAAGAAGCAAAAGTATGTACATATTATAATTCATGAGCTTTTTTTCAATTTTGCCACCATGAAAATATTCTGTGAAATTAGCTTCTATGGATTTTCAAGCAATTTGATTTATTGGTATGCCAAATTTGGGGCCTTCTTTAATAATAATATTTTTTTTTGTAGTTAAGCTATTCTACTGTATAAATGCAGTTATAATATTCTACAACTTTATCAATGTCCACTTATGCATACACACTAACAATAATTATGCCCATGCTTTCTATCAGAACCTTTTTTTTTATACTTATCTTTATACAGTAGCTGTACCTACCTATGTTTTATCTGATTTTCTCCTCATTTTTCAAATGTTATGATCGCATAAAATATAAATTTTTGAGAAGCACTTGATGAAGCGACTTGCTCCTGAAACGTTTGCTCGGATCTTACTTCAATAAAAGAAAAAGACGTTTTCGGTTTTTGCAGAAGCATTGTGTGGAGTGTGCCTTTGTATCAATTTTTCTGAGTCTATGGTAAAAAGGCCTTTGTTTTGCAGCAGGACCTGCATTGAGCACCTCCCAACAGGAAACAAACAAAATAATTTTTTTTCACTAAAGAGCGCAAGAAAGAAGTTAATTGTTTTTTGATTTTTGAGGTTACCCATTTTTTCCTCAATAGCCTACACTCTTGCGTCCAACATTGGACATACCCTAAAGTGAATATTGAGGTTCTGCGAAGTAAAGTCATATCTAACAGAGCTCAGTACAAACCATGGAAAATTTGGAAGAATAAAAGAAGCAGTTGGTCCTTCTAATGCAGTTTTAATTGTTTAAAGTTGTGTATATTCATCACGTGTATGCACTTGAAGGAGATTAAGGGGGTTATTAAGCAAAGATCTAATTTTATACCTTGCATGAACTTGAATGAACTCACAACTCAAGCAGTTTCTAACTTGAATGGAAAAAAACTCCAATCAACGAGTTCGGGTTGATAACCCAAAAACTTGAGTGAGTTTTTGCCGAAAAAAAAACCTTAAATCACTCAAATTGATCACGTTTTTGGGCCAAAACCCTCCAAAAAAAAACTTATGAAGGCTATTAATATCTTCAAATGGTTTAAGGGACATCTGCCATTGACTTCTACATGAAGTGGATAGCTTTTATTTTTACCCAAAAAAAAGATTTTTGACTCAAAAATAACCTCGAAAATTGTTGTGGAAAACACAACTCAAACATTAATAAATCTTCCTCTTAGTGTATTTACCTTGATTTCAAAAAGTACTTTCTTAATAGTGTATTTTAATTTGTATCCCTCCAATATAAGGTTATGTTCCTTGGTTCTTGCAATTTTTCTAATCCTGAAAATGCTGCCCTTTCAAACTCTTGTCATATAAACTCTCATACTTTTCTCTTATAAGTTTTACATGTTATGCTCTTGAAGTTTTTCATGATATAGTTTGTAACCCATAACATACATGAAGAGCAGAAGAAGGCTCTGCTCCCATTCAAGGAAAAGAGGAAAGTTATAACGTGTGGGTTGGACACGGTGGACATTTATAAAAGTGCTTTTAGCTGCTAAACACTACTTTGTCTTTCATAAATATTGTAATAAAGCTCTTTCATGAATTGCAAATTATCTTTTTGAAAGCATTTACGGAAAACATCATAACCAACCATAACCTTTTAATATTAAAATATTTTTTTGTTACAGTCACTTTTATGACAACCCTATTCAACATGTGGGAAGATCAGCCTTTCAACATTTGCCTGAGCTTAGAACTTTGTGAGTTATTATTCTAAATCATAACATTTGCTAATGAAGAGCTAACACTTTTTTATTGTTATGTTATTGTGTTTTCTTAAATAAATCCATCATGTGGATTAAGCCCCAAGGTGCTATAAATGATAAACAGGATGTCCATTTGTTGTTGCCTAATAAACAAAAAAAAAAAATAGGGTCCATTGAACATTTTGACGTTTTCACGGCACTTCATGAAGAACTATGGCAGCTTCTACTGGCAGTTTCCAATGTCTCATTCACTCTTCTACAAATGAAACTTATGGGTCTCAGGTGTTAAGAAGAACCTAGTGGACCATTCCAGTGTGTCATATATTTTAAGAGAGATTAATGTAAAGCAAGTGTACAGTCTTTTCACAGTGTACTATTAAACATAAATAAATAATCAATACGGGGTCTTTAACACCCTTTTCTAAGCTTGGTGTCATGCCCTGGACTTCCAGAACTTTAACCTGTGCCCAGCATATATTGATACGTTTTTTATTTCGCACAGCCTGTCTATTTACCCAGTTTTCAGTTTTATACTGAACAATAGTGATGGGTACATAAATTCGCCTGGCACAAATTCGTGGCGAATTTCCTCATTTTGCCTCCAGCGAATACATTTTGCGAATCTCCTGCGAAAATTTGCCAGCGTCAACAAATGTTGGACATGCATCCGAAAAGTCACTAGTGTCAAAATCGGCATGCGTCAACACTATTTGGCCGTCCATTGACTTTAACGCAGCGCCATAATTGACGCAAACTACTTTTTGGATGTGCGTCCAAAATTTGCAGGCGTCAATTTTCTAGTTTCACGATTTTTCCATATATTTTTTGCTGTTCCGCGAATTTTGCCCATCACTACTTAACAATTCTTTTAACAGAGTAAGTAAAAGTGGAGTCAGAGCATCTTCCTTGTTAGAAAGAGTGGAGTCAGATGATCACTTAGGCTCAACACTTTTATAGCATTACCACAGCCACAGCACTTGGGGTAAAGGACGTAAGGTCAGCGGCATAATGCTCCAAAGTATAGTAATCTATGTGATTTTTTTTTTCCAACACATCAGTGAGGAATTCTAAAGGATTCCATATTAATGCTTTAGATATACAGGTATGGGATCTGTTATCCAGAATGCCTGGAACCTGGGGTTTTTGGATAAGGGATCTTTCTGTAAGTTGGATCTCCATACCATAGGTCTGTGAAAAAATAATTTAAACATTAAAAAATCCCAATAGGATTATGACCTTCCCGTTATTCAGAACTTTCTAGATAATGAATTTCAGGATAACAGATCCCAAACCTGTACCAACATACCGATCAGATTTGGTATTGACACAGAGCAACAGCTACTCATCTCCACTATTTCAAAATGTAACCATTGGGTGCCCATCCATCACTAGGGTTAATGCATCAGCATTCCAGGTGACAGCACTACAAAGGTAGTTATTAAAATGTCTTTTTCTTATTACACTGATGCTGCCTATTGTACATACGTTGAGCAAAATAATGAGTTGAGTCGTATGCACCAGACAGTGAACATGTACTTTCCACATGTTTTTTCAGTTTGAATTAATTAGGTCCACTTGCCTATAATTAACACTACAATTATTATTCATCCTTTAATTGAAAAAAATGTTGTTTTCTGCTTTTTTTGTATTAAGGATTCTTAATGGGGCTTCACAAATCACAGAATTTCCTGATCTAACTGGAACTACAAGTCTGGAAAGTTTGTAAGTTATTATTTCTTCATGTAATAAAAACAAAAGGGAATATAAAGTTGATATAAGTAATTTCAGTTGCATTCCCTGTCTTTCCACAGGACTCTGACAGGAGCTCAGCTTGTGTACCTCCCCAGCGCAGTCTGCAATCAGCTGCCTAACCTTAAAGTGATGTGAGTTTCCTTGAGAAAATCTTTACCAGTGAGCTAATGGATGAGAAATGAGCCCCATGTTTTTAGTGGCCTCTTATTCCAGATTCTGTGCAAACCTGGAGTCAATTTTAGGAATAATGAATAGTAAAAGTAATCTGAGAGTATATTCTAGCATGAGTTGCTTGTGCTTCTAATAAAAATTAAGGGCTTATTTTAGACAGTAAAATTCTTGCTACCTGATAAAAAAACGAAAAAAATCTGATTCAATTTATTTGACAAATGGTTTGATGTGAAATCTTTTTTCTGGCAATGTGAAGTTGGCATATGGGCTACACACGAGTGGGGGGATCTGTTTTGGGTGCAGGTTGTCTTTGAGCTTCAGTGATGAAGTTTTATAGAATATCTGCCCTCCATTAAATGCTAAGCCCTACTACATGCATGCAATGTCTCCGTGGAGCAGGGAAATCTTTTTATGGATTCTGTCTGTGCTTGTTAAGATACGGTTCAAAGGCAATGAATGGGCCAAGAAATGTTGAGAGCAGCTATGAAAGGACATAACTTGTTCTTTCTTCCAAGCAATTAAAAGGAAGAAAATTAGTAGCGCAGGATGCAGAACACTGAGTAGCTCATTTACTGGAGACATATTGTGTGCTAAAGAGCATTGTGTATGAAAATCATTGACTGTTACTGGGCTTTCTCCACATCATAAAGTTTTCTTTTTGTAACTTGTTCCATGGTGAAATTTGCTATTCTTATGCAGCAATTAAAATTCTCTGGGGATTCGGCTTTCCAGCTGCAGAATACATATAAATATATTCGTCCTAAATGAACTAGTATGTTTTAGCAAGTATGCGAACATGAAACATGCCCTGGCCCATGGATTATGTAGAGAATTGTGCCAGAGGTTCATGACCATTATTTAAGCACAAATGGGGTTACGTAATAAAAGACACTAGAGTTCCACAACACCTTCCCCCATATATATAGTAAAATGCATTCATTTGCCCAGGTGCAGTAACCCAGGCAACATTTACTGGTTACCTCTTTAAAAGCAAAGATCTTATTGGTTGTTATTTCTTACTGCACATAGGCAAACTAATGCCTTTAATACATATGGGAGAAGGTGTCACTGAACTCGGGCTAAATAATCCATATTTGTTGTTTGGCACAAGAGGCATTGGTAAGCACAAATTATAACGCATTATATGACTCGAAATGCTTTATTATATACATTTAATGCTGAGTTGGGCTTCCATCAAAGCAGCTGTGAATCCATGAAAAATGCAACTGTTTAAAAGTGCTGTGAAGAGCACTCAACATATTGCTTCTATTGCTCAATAGTGGCAAATATTTATGGTTTTAGATTGGTATGGGACACAGACATGCATAGAGTTTTAGGTAGACCCCTGTCCTTCCTCAGTTGGGACAGCTGTCTCTAGTGGAGAAATGCATGTTATAATAACCTTGTTTTAAGTTAACAGTGTCCATATTGAATAGAATTGAGGGCATGTATGTAATTGGGGAATTGGTTGCACTATGGTCTATTTGAACAGGTGTGTTGAATATGTTGCAGTTAAAGGGCACTAGCATAAATTGCATTTTTGCAATAATTGGTTGTTTTAGAAATTTTAGCTAAATATTATTTTAAGTATGTTAGATGGGTACAGAGTTGCATGGTGTGAGATTGGGCTGATTTCTGTCTAGGAAAATGGCAAAAACATACTGTACTATATATACAGTATGTATTTTTATACATCCTTGATAAAAGCCCCAACGAGGGCCGAAATGTTGGATACAATAAATTGTTTGGAAATAATCGGTGTGCTGGTCCATCACTAAGCACTGAATATAACCAATGACACCACTAAGCACTATTTATAGATCTATATTTATAGAACTATTTATAGTTCCCTGTGTTAGTTGGCGCACTTGAGCAAGATTGGTGCAAGTGTGGGAAGTTTGTTTAGGTGCATGTAACTTTAATAAAATTAGAGGTACATTGCGTGACCGCAACTGTGGCTGCAGTTGTTACTGAACCCTATTATCTCATGAGCACATTGTTGCAACATTTTGCTTCTGTTAATTAATTTTCCTTGAAAACATAATTAAAACCTGCTAAAAACAGCTTAATATATTTCTCATGCAATAACTTTAAAAGACATCTGTTTTTTATTTAATGTGCTTGTGTGACAATTGATAGCTGTATATAGACTTGACATCTAAAAATAATACACTGCATAATTGTATTGCATTATTTTACACTGCATTATTCAGGTGCAGCACTGATGACAGATGATAAAAGATTATCCATTGGGTTTCAGTCTCTTTATTAAGCATTGTACAGTTATGTGCATTACAAGTCTGTTTCAGACCCAGCTTTCAGTAGATTGGAATTGGGATTGGGAACAGTTGGGATTGGTAGGCCACCATACAAGCGCCAGAAACTGTATGAAAGGAAATACATGTATAGACAATTTCAGTCCTGATAGCTTGCAATTAAAATAACCTCAGCCAATAAAAATTATCCGATTTTTTCTGTTTTTAATGACCGTCCCTTTGCAAAAAATAAGATTTGCCACAAATTCAAAACATGTTTCTAGATAATGTCAACAGATAATCTACATGTATGTAAGTTTCAAACTATAGAAAATCTTCTCTGGTGACCTGGATTTGGGAACAAAATGGGAACACTATGTACTTGGGTATTTCAGTACAGATGACGTTTGATAAGAATTAGACATGCATTACTAAAGCCTTGATATTCTATTTAAACCACCAAGAGTTAAGGCTTAGTTGCTCTTTAAAATAAAAATTGTAATTTATAAAAGTAACTATTAGATCATAGCAGAGGTATTTCTTTACTTAGCGCTCAGTATATTAACACTTGATTACAATTTATTGCTTTATTACCAATGTGACTGTTGTAAAAACTTTCCACTAATATACCATACACAGTTCTTTTTTATGGGAATGTTTTATTTATAGGCTTGCAGTGGGTTTTTTTTTTCCTTGTCTTCCGCTTGTATCTGAAGGAAATGTAAGATGTCTCTTTTAAATTCCATATCCCAAATCAAAAACAAACTTTGTAAATAAAACTGTAAAATGAGACGAATAGCACCAGTTAGAAGTGTGGAACGTTCACAAAACTGGGAAAAGTTGGGAGGAGATCATAGCCCTGCTTTTTAACTTTATTGTCTAGCTCTCCTTTTAAATAACGTTTTTATTACTGATGCCTTTTATTATTATTTTTTTGCATTTCCTGGCAGATTAAGTTTTCTTGTTTTCATTAGCAGTATTATGTTGTGCATATACCATATACAGACAATCATATGTTGGAGCAGTTTTTTGTTAGATTTATGAAATAATAACATGCAAAATGTTTCCAGGTCCAGTGACCTAGAACAAGCAAGATCTTTGGTTTTCAGCATTCTAAGCTCATCACAGTATATTGCTGATGAGTAAGAGATCACCGCCTGGGGAAAGCATTTTAAGTGGTGTGAATTTAGTGTGCATTTTTTTTTTTTGAATTGTGATGTAGGATAGCTTGGAAAATCCCACAGGCCTGGACCACATCTCCTGATGAGCCTGCATGGCCTTCCTATGTGATAAGACAAAAATTGGATTTGGCCCACCACGTGGGCTGACCTTAAAAAGCTCTCTGTATGGGTAGCTTTACACTTCAGATGAATGCAATTCTGACCCTTAATATTTTGGAAACCAGCAGGGGCAGCCGGGCATTTACCTCTTCTGCCTTCTACCCCTGTTTTAGGCGTTGTCCCCCTCACTGCTTGCTGGTAATTCTTGGCACTCTCTGGTCATTAGTGTGAGAGCTGGAGCCCTAAGCAACCGTTGTTCGTCATATTCTTTATCATGTTCTTGCTACTGTCATGTCACAATGATACACCCATCATGTCTGACATTTAGCATAATTTACTTAACATATTACATCTGCTGAGTGTGCACTGTCTTGTCCTGTCCCTGCACTATACTGTCCTGTCTTGCAGGAGTTGCATATTTTTGCACTTGCACTTTTTGTCTGGTACATCTATGTTGTGTGTAGCACCATGGTCCTAGAGGAATGTTGTTTCGTTTCACTGTGTACTGTACAAACGTATATGGATGAAATGACCATAAACTCACTCTTGACTTGACCTCTGCTTGTGTGTGCTTTGCCAAGATTATATAGACATTTCTGTTAAAGGGAAAGAGTCCGACGATAAAGGCAAATAATTCAAAAACAGTAAAAAAATTAAATAATGAAGGGCAATTATAAAATTACTTACAGTAGAATTGACCATTCTATAACATACTAAAAGTTAATTTAAAGGTGAACCACCTTGTTACTATCCATGAAAAGTTATCTAATCCATTAGTTATGAGGCTATTTTGTCCAGCTGGTATGTTATGCTATTCCTGCTGTTAAATATGAGGATACTGTCATTTACAATAGAATGATCATGAGAAAATAATTCCATTTCAAATAATTTAATTTGTACACATCGTATTATAGTATTTCTACATTTTGCCAGTGTAGTGAACATAAAACAAGTGACAAAAATATTTTAACTGTAATAATTTGAAGAATGGTAGGCTCCTTGCTTTCATGGGCTTCAGGAGCTTAACACCATATGTTTTTCATATAAAGTGATGCATTGTATCTGATATTTTGACCCAGATGAGATCAAATGCTGTTATTCTTTGCTTCATGGCAGTTATCAGTCATGTGATCTTATGAAGGCCAGTTACCGTGTATACAATGGACATTGTGTAGAAGTATTGAACTTCTAGTGTGGCACTAGATTATATTCCATGAAAAACACAGTTGCAATTATATTTTTTCATATACATTTTTTATCATTAACTATTGAGCATTTTCTCTCTAATGGAGTCCAAATGAAGCTGTAATTTGTTCAACTACACTTGTCTGACCAGTTTTCTATAATATGAATTGATTTGGAAAGTTATGATTTGCCATATATTCATTAGGATAATGACTTTCCAGTGATGTTACTCAACATCTATTAGAAAGACTGACTCTTGGTGCAAAGGTAAAGTTAAAGTGCAATGTGAGCTGGAGGGAAAGAGATTTAACATCTCTAAGCTGGGAGAGGAAAAGTGAGATTTTCTTAAGAACATAGCTTGTCTTAAGCCCCATATGGATAACACATGGATAACACATTTCACTTGTAAACCTAAAACAATCTGTCACTGGAGTAGAAACGTATTATTTGATTAAGAGTTAACAGCATACACAAAATATTCCTGGTAACATAAGATCATACAGAATCAAGTTCTTAAAAATGAAAATAAATCCGTGTAGAAGCCATAAATTGTCTAATCTGAAAAGTCTGTGTCATTTTATTTTTTATTAAAACAATGTAAAGTAATATAGTCCTAAAAATACAAAACCTGAGCACTTAAGGATAACAGTTGGAATCGACACCAGCCTATTTCCATTTCTGTTAGTTGTTATTCTAAAATGTTATTTTATTATTATGCTTTATTTATATAGCGCCAGCATGTTAAGCAGCGCTTTATAAGATACTGTTCATTCACACCAGTCCTTGCCCCAGTAGAGCTTACAATATAAGCTTCCTAGCACATCACACATCACACATAAGGGTCTAATTCATAAGGAACTAGTCAACCTGCCTTTGTGTTTTGAGATTATGGAAGGAAACAAAAGTAACCAGAGGAAAACCACACAGGGAGAACATACAAACTCCTCGCAGATATTACCCCTGACAGAATCAAAGCCCAGGACCCCATCACTTCAAGGCAATAGGAAGATAGTCTCCATTTCTTGTATTGATCAGAAGGCAGGTGTTTGCTCCCCAATTTCTTCCCACTAGTTTGTGGGCTGAGGACCCACAGTGCATCACATTCAAGTGAGTGATTGGCAGTTGGGGATGAACAGCAGCACTTTGATCACCTCTACAAGTAGCAGCAATCAATACATCCTATACATTCTGTACATCTAGCTTTATGGCAGCCATCTCAGAATCAAAGCTAGCATTCCACAAGACAAAGCAACATTAATCACATTGATTGGTTCATGACCATTGACTATACTACTGCATGGAGATATCTGTGGCTGCTTTAACAGTGAGAGTGAATGGGATGAGGCACAGAAAACCGACTCATTGTATAAAACAATGAATATAAAATATCTGAACATCTACTGTGACAGAAAATAAACATTATTAAATCTTGTAAATAAAATAAAAAGTGGAGTTACAGAAAAAGGCATTTATTATATAATGAGAAACAATTAGTTAATTAGTTCAAATATATATTGTACCAATTCATTTTGTAACTGGTTTCATGCATTTTGTATAGTACATTTTTGATATAAAGCACAAGTGTGACTTTCTTATTGGTAAACATTTTGACTTCAGATTTTCCATTTTTCCCATAGTACCTTTATTAGTGTTAGTAATGCAATTTTGATTCTTGGTACATTATAATGCAAATCTCCCTGTACATATCTTTTGTTTTAGAGACTTGTCATATAATCACATAAAGGATTTACCAAGCTTCTCTGGTTGTCAACGACTGCAGAAAATGTAAGTAATACATAGTGTTCCATATGTGTACTGATGTGCAACTTACACTACCGAGAGCTGCCGGCATTTCGAATGGAGTCCAGCACCAAACATTTTTTTTATTATATAAATCTGCAGGTGTTTTATTCATATAGATATTTCAGTCATTTGAAGTATTTTATGCCGGATGGCTTTGAAAATGAAACCTTTAAATTGCTTCATTTTGATAGGGTTTTTAGGACTTCAGAGAATTGCACATGGTGGGCCTTTGTCTGGGGTCAAATTATACAATGGTTAAAAAACAAAAGGATTGTTTTGCTCTTTAAAAGCCACAGAATTTCCTGCAATTTGAACTATTTCATAATGTTTCTGTCTATTCAGAGATCTGCGTCATAATGAAGTTTATGAAATTAGATCCACCACCTTTCAGCAGCTGGTTGGCCTTCGTTCCCTGTAAGTGCTCCACTAATCCCAAGTTTTTTTGATCCTACTATCGCTCCTGTCTCCTAAACACTATCATTAAATGTTCCATGGGTTAGTACAAAGATATTATGCTGCCTTTGTCATGTAAGCACAGTTCCTCTTATTCTACATCTCTTCTATGTAACAGCCACATTGTTTTTAAGAGGAGTATATATTAGGGCATTTTATTTAAATAATAAAGTAACATTATCAGGTGTTGATATTGGTGTCTGTAACTATAGAATGGACTGAGAAAACAGTGCAAGATATTTACTAATGACCAAGGCATCAGGCTTGCACTTTGCAAAAAACACCAAAAGTAAATGTCTCACCAAAAGTTTTGCCCCACCAAAAGCAAAGGACCCCTAGCATGGTACAGTATCTCCCATTTATAGATAAAGTAAAAACAGAAAAGAAAGATTTGGCACACATGGTGAGCTATGGCCTTTTATTTGTGTTGCCTTTGATACATTTTCACTTCTATTCTGTTGTTACCAGTTGTCTTTTTATCAAAACAAAAGGGAAACTGGACTTCTGTTAGTTCCACCAGGCATCTTAGAGGAAAACTTTACCCCCAAAATGAATACTTATTATTAATTAAAGAGTATATTAAAGAATCTTAGAAAACTGGAATATATATAACTAAATATTGCCACTTTTACATCTCTTACCTTGAACCACCTTTTTGTGATGGTCTGTGTGTTGCCTCAGAGATCACCTGACCAGAAATACTACAACTCTAACTGTAACAGGAAGAAGTGTGGAAGCAAAAGACACAACTCTGTCTGTTAATTGGCTCATGTGACCTAACATGTTAGCTTTGTTTACGTGCACCATAAATCCTACAATCCCAGGGGACGATCCTTATTTTTTGAAAATGCCAATTTTCTATTTATGATTACCAAATGGCACATACTACTAAAAAAGTATTTTATTATGAAAATGGTTTATTTACATGAAGCAGGGTTTTATATATGAACTGTTTTATGCAATATATTTTTATAGAGACCTACATTCATGGGTATAGTAGTTGAATATTACCGCTCCAGTGAATCACTTAGTACACAGCAGCTTTTCCCTCTGCCATGTTGAATCAGCTCTTTTAAATGAATGCATGTCATCATAGCCGAGCAGCACAGTAACTCTGGCCTGTTTTAGATAATTACACAAAACATGCAGGAGGTGAAGATTATTGTCTGACCTAAAATATTACCACTTTGTGGACCTGACAGGATGACAAATGCTGCCCTCTTATTATTTATTGGGTCTGCTTCACCAAGGCTCTATACAATACAAAGCACCAGTGGTGTCCTTTCTACTACGTTTATAACTGATAACTGACATGGCACTTAATATATTGCTTTCTTTTGCTCTTGATTAAATTAGACTGCTTGTAATGTATTTGATTACACCCATTTTAATCAGCACAAATGTGCAATCATTTTTTTGATCCTCAGAGACTTGGCATGGAACAAGATTGCTGTCATCCACCCCAGCTCTTTTTCTTCTTTGCCTTCCTTAATCAAATTGTGAGTAATCAGGTTTCACTTGTGCAAATTTACAGTCTTATAATTGTGTTTTGATTCTGTTTCTGCTTTTCATGTTACCCTAAAAGAACATGCATGAAAAGATAGAGCTTATTGTGAATTATTCACCTTTTTGTTATTACTTATTAAATATGTTATAGTTGGATGCATTCTAAGCAAGTTTTCAATTGTTTCTTTTACTATTGATTGTATAGAGTTTTCTTTTAATTAATTTCACAACTTCTAACTAGTTGTTACATTAGCCCTACCAACCAGATGGTAGTCACAATTCCAAGCCTGAGAGTTGCAGTACCTCTATTTACAGAGGAAAAACATTTGAACTGCAACCTTGTAACAGGCAGTTGACAGACGACTGTCGCATTTTCAAGCAACAATCACTTGACTCACTAGTGATCCACGACTGCATGCAATTGGTGTTCAAATCAATGGGGGAGTGATTACAAATGCTTTGATGGCTGCTCATGGAGCTATTATTTGTCTAGGCAACAAAATGCACATTTTTTCAACAAACATAAAGAAGCACCTGATCTGTCTCTCTCATGCCCATAATCATTCATTTTCTCACATAACTCTCCAACAGACACACAGAAGAATATAGATTCTAGCAAGAGGGTAGATGTGAGAATTGCCTTTAGGCAAAAGAGCATCAAATACTTCAGTGCGATTATATAGTTTAAAAACCTGGGAAATTTCAATGAAAAATAATAGCCTGGATTAGTTTTCAAGACTTAAACTGTCCTTATAAATTAAGGATGACATTTTGTCAGCATGGAAATGATCTGCTTTGAAGCATAAGTTTGCTGGTTAGGCATAGCAAAAAATCTACCATTACTGACTGCCTTCCGTGCATCACAAGTAGTGAGGTCTGTTGTATCTCAATGTATCTCCTGCTGTTAAACTCTTATATTTTATAATATTATATAAGTAATAGTAATAGCATTCATCTTGGAAAAATGTCACATAGCTGGTTTGAAAGCTTGTATTGGTAGTTTTGTTAAATTTTATAACGGTGATCGGCGCCTTTAACAAGGTTGTGCTATTTCTTTGTCTACACAGGGATTTGTCATCCAATCATCTGACCTCATTCCCTGTGACAGGCCTTCATGGTTTGACTCATCTAAAGCTAACCGGAAACTCAGCCCTTCAGGATCTGATTCCATCTGAACATTTCCCAAAGCTCAGGTAAACTTAATATTAAAGAAATCTTTTTCAAACAAAGGTCTTTTAGGGGTGTGTGGTCTTTTATAACTCAGGGTAGCTCTCTATAGCGGAATACTTGCCTTTACATACCATACCCTCTATCCCACAATGCTTACTTAAATGTCACTGGTGAAGACAGATTAAGAGAAAAGGAAAGAGTTGTATGTGACAACAGTTACATTATTTAAAAGTTGTACTTAATTTACATATTGAAGCTGCAGACACTAGCCTACTAGGGGTATATTTATCAAAGAGTGGAGTTAGAGATCACCAATCTAGAGTAAAATTCCGCCATTCTTCATTAATTTCTATAGGATTTTTAATATAGTATTTATCAATGGGTGCAAGTGAAAGTTCATCCTTTGATAAATATGCCTTTCAAAATCCCAACGAAATGATTAGAGAGTAGCAGGATTTCACTAGAGGACTGTGGCGGTCTCTAACTTCACTTTTTGATAAATATACCACCTAGAATCAACTTCAAGGTAAGGGAGGACTTGCCAGTCTAGGTGGGGGAAGACTATCTGAAGAATCATGTATGTGAGTGTAACTATGAATGTCATGGAATTAAAGAAAAGATCAGAATAAAAAAGTATGAATGGAAAATAATGTGCTAAAAAATACAAATACCTCGAAAACCTAAAAATTTTCATTTTTCCGACAATTCCTAGCGATAAAAATCCAAAAACCTCTAAAATTGATTTAAAAAAGGATCAAGTAGGATAGGATCAAAGCAGTTTGACAACTTTTACGTGGCAAAGTTTTTTATTATTGGTTTTCAAGGTTTTTACATTGAATAAATGTCACATTTATAGAACTATTTAAAAAATATAGGAAAGCCACTAATTTTTAGAGATTCGTGAAAAAAACTAAATTTGATTGTTAGTAAATGGGCCCCATAGTCTCTGATGTTGTCGATTCTTGAGCACATGCATAATAAAGGTATATACTGGAGCACAATATTCTTCAATTATGTAGCCTAACATTATGAAGGTAATAAATTGTGCTGCAAATGGTACAATGGATCAGTCCAGTTATGCAGTCTACCTGGCTGGTTTCTATGAAAAGAAAATAAACAATAGAGTGGAACTATTCCAGATAGAAGAAAAGCCAACAACTATAGGCTTGAATGGTTTCTCATAATATGATTTGTAGAACACCGTTAGAAAAAAAAAAAAAAAAGTTTTTTTCGATAACATATACTTTTCATAGAGCTGTCATCTATTTATTTATAGTCTCATTCTAAAATATACTTCCTTAATAAAAAGTAATTGTCTAAACACAAAGCACAAAAGAAAAAGATAAATTCTTGGCGCCGGATTTTAAACATTAATTAGGCAGTCGCAAATTTCATCTATAACTTCAGCCTTAGGGTGTGCTCAAATTGGCGGTTTGCTCAGTCTGATTTCATTGGACCCAAAAACCAGATGAATTAGGTAAAACGAAACTTCATTTAATTATTCACTTTAGAAATCCACTCAGTTTGTTCTGCTTCCAGCATTGATGAGATCAAAAGAAATATAAAAGAGTGGAATGTGACCCACATAAAAGTAGGACTTTTTTCAGCCTGAATGGATCACTGCACATCGCAATACAAATAAATATATTTTAAAAATTGATGGAAATAAAATCAGTATTGTTTTTATACTATAAAACTGAATGTACCCTTAGGTGCAATAAATCATGCCATAGCACACTAGCGCTGACCATTTTACTGTCCTTGGCAACCTTTTTTATTTTTTTCCACCAAGCTACCCCAAAACACACAATCTCAAACTCAACCCTGAAAATCATAGTATTTCACAATGTAGTGTTTTGTTTGTCATCCCCATTGATTGATTACGGAGTGGGGTGGGGTGGCTTCATGCAAAAGATAAGCGGTTAAGGTTAGGAAAAGTGGGAGAAACTGCAACAAAGCAAGTGGAATGTTCTTCATTTACTTCCCACTACTGGCTTTTGAAATTGTAACAAGTATCCCACACCTGCAGAATTGTCATCGAAAACTGTGGACACTGATCCACAATTCCACATGTTTTTTTAGCAAAAGGCTGGTGTGACATTAGTTGTGTGTTTGTTCAGTATTTATACAAGTACAACTTATACTAAACAGCCCTGATTATGATTTTTTCTGCTTATCATACTTTGGCACCTTATCTCCTCTTTATCCAACTGATCTCTCCAGAATAGCTGGTTGTTAGCCCTTTACAAGAGACTGGAGGATAACAGTTATTTTTGTGGGAAAAATCGATGTGAAAATAGAAGTATTCTTGGACCCAAAACTTAATGTTCACTCTAGTCTACAGGCATTTATTCAGCTTGGTCACATCTGATTCAGATGAGAATGTAATACCGTCTTTCAGACTAATGAATCCAGACTGTGTTTCCTGATGAATAGTGTGAAAAGATCACGCAAAGAAATTGGTGTGTTTTTTTGCATCTGCCTAAAAGGACCAACTGAGAGATCTAACCAAAATGTACGGCAATATGTAAAGTGAACGAGGCCTTATGAAGATCCAGATTTTCTTACAAAGTTTGTTTTGGCTTGGATATCAGTAAAACTTAAATTCCGGTTAAGTTGCTGCCAAGTGCTCCTTTGCCCTACTTTAAAGTCACAATACATTTTGTTTCATAAACTGCAGAAAAATAGTTACTAAAGCTGCAACAACCATTTCTGAAAAGTTATACACTGTAACATCAGAGCCTTCTGGTTCTTTCTACCTAACAGCAAACTGGGTTTGAGACACAATTAAGATTGTTCAAATATTAGTTGAGGCACGTCATCGTCCTTATACATATTAAAAGCAAGAGAGACTATTTTGTAACTTTGTAGTTTTAGAACAATTTCTTATATATCTGTGAGCTAATGCAGTTAAAACATTTATGGGTTCTATTTTGCACCTAGTCACACAGGGAAAATAGGAACTGGAACACTCCGTATATAGTGGTTTCCTTTTATTGTTTGAGTTGCTGTTGCTGCTCTTTACTAAATTGCCACTTTAGTTGTTGTGCTATTATTACATATCCATTAAATAAACTATTAGTAGTTTAAAATTATTACAATTATAAAGTGCCTAGAGATTATATTATTGAGGAATGCAATGAATTATTAAATCCATAAATGCGCTAGCCAAAGCTTCTCTTTGGTAATCTACAGGCAAAACTCTTTCAAAAATGGAAACAAACGCTAGAGAAATGCATTTGCAATGATGTGGTTAATCTATTGAATAGCTCACTGTTCTTGCTTCAGATAACTCCTGCCTGAATCATGTGTGATAGTCCTGCAGCTTATAAATAATGGTAACGCAGAAAAAATAACATCAGTAGGAGAGGGAGGGCTTGTAAAATCAGAATAATTGCTTCCTGTGTCCATTCATTGCAATTATCTGATCTGACCCATAATTCAGAAGAGGAATGCAGCAAGAGTGACATATTCTTTCTGTGGCTTTGTACATTTAAGTAAACGATGGTACAGTAAATCAGCCACTTGCTGAAAACATGTAAAAGATAGGACTGAAATTTATAAGAGCTTGAAACCGGAATAGCAGTTATTACAGCTCTTTAAACCTAAAGATGACATAAAATAGCTGCAATTAAAAGGGGCATATGGAAGTCACAGTTTAAAAAAAAACAAAACAAAGGGGAGGCTTCACGTATTCTAGTGTGGGGAAACAAACTTGGTTAGAGAAGTCTATACGTTTCTTATGTCCATTTATTTTAAGTATAGCAAACTCTACATCAAAACCATCACAAGGAGCAGAATAACAAAATACTTTACTGTATATAATCCAACAATATACGTAGCACTTGTTGTACAACCAAGCAGGAAGCATTTACTGGCCATTTATGGTTTAATAAAACGGTAATTTGTATATCACTTTTTCACATTTAAAATGTTTTATGATTATAATGCCATCAAAGTAACTTGCTTACTTCCTATTCAAAACATAGTTTTTCCATATACTGAACTTGCCCTGCACTGGTAAAACTGATCTATTTGCTTCAGAAACTCCACTATAGTTTATATAAACAAGCTGCTGTGAATCAGTGGCTGAAATTGAAAAAAGGCGATATGGCACAGGTTAAATAGTGGATAACAGATAACACCATTATGTTCTACAGAGCCTATCTGCTGTGTAACCTGAGCCTTGTCTCCCTTGAATGGCTGCCCCATTGCTACACATCAGCTTAATTATATAAACAATAGTAGTGTTTCTGAAACAAACATAACAGTTTTACCAGTGCAGGGCAACATTATATTTTTATAACTTCAAAACACTTTCATTTTTTGATGTAATTGTTACTTTGCATTGATAGTGTTCAAGCCCAACTAATGTTATTCAGGTGTGTTATTTTTCCCTTGCCTAGTGAAAATAATTGCCATCATTCTATTGACAGGGTCATGGAGATGCCCTATGCCTACCAGTGTTGTGCCTTTGCAGTTTGTGAAAATCTAAAGCATTCGGGGCAGATGAACAAAGATGAAAACAGTAGTGCTGATGATTTCTATCGCAAAGACATAGGGCTGCTGCACCTTCAAGGTAAGATTTAAACCGGTTACATAGTCACATAGTAGATTAGAATTAAAAAAAGACAGAACTCCATCAAGTTCAACATTTTCGGGGGAATGTAATAAAAATCGCTAATGGAAAAACTATTCGCAATGCGAAAAGTTATGCCTTTGTGCGAACAAATTTTGCTTTGTGCGAATTTAATATAGCTTTTGCGAGCCCGGAAACTGTTTAGCGACCACTTCCGACAGTGAAAGACCGTTTGCGAATTTTATAGTTTGCGCCAATGCGCAGTCAATGTAATAAAACTTCTTACTGAAAAAGTCGTTATGTTTGCTCCAAAAGATTACGACACCTTCAAGCACTTCTTATGACTGCGCAATTAAAATTCGCAATGCGCAATTAAAATTCGCAATGCGATAACAGTTTAAGGAACAATATTACATTGCGAGATGTGGATTTTAAGTTTTATTGGTGCAAATTGTTTTTCTCTTTGCGACTTTTATTACATTCCCCTGTATATGTCTATATATAACCTGCCTCTGCTCATTGATCCAGAGGAAGGCAAAAAAAACCCCCCATCTGCAGCCTCTCTTATTTGAAGGGGGAAAATGTTCCTTCCTGTCTCCAAGAGGGCAATGGAACCAGTCCCTGGATCGACTTTATACTAACAGTTCATTTCAGTAGCTCTGTCTGTTGAAAGTAATAGGTTTAGAGCTGTCTTACATCTGCTAATGCTGCACTCTGCACTCCGCACAGTATTAATCCTGGCACAAAGTGAAGCATTTATTTAGAACCAGGGCAGAAGTGCTCTCTGAAGGGGCAATAAGGGGAGTGTACGTTTGTATTTATTTGGCTAAGTAATTGATCCCTGCAGTATACGAATAGTGTTTTGCACAATACATGGTGCTTAAGGGTTAATTATAACTCAGTTGGGATCAAGTACAATGTACTATTTTATTATTACAGAGAAAAAATAAATCAATGATAAAAATTAGAATTTTATGATTATAATGGAGTCTAAGGGAAATGGCCTTCCTTTAACTTGCAGCTTTATGGATAACGGATCCCATACCTGTACCACAAAGGGGGATATCCAGGTGAAATAGTATATAAACCTCTGCTATTTTGGTAATAGCTACTGTAGTTTTTGGCATTAACTGCATTAAGTCTGCTTGACACCATCATTGTTATGAAGATTTTCAGCAGCTCCACAATCAGACATATTTTCTTAGTTGCTCTGGTTGAGCTCAAAGAAGAACAATACAGGTGGATCTAAAAGTCACACAATGTAAGAACATGGCATCGGTTACTGTAGACTATGCCTTGCAAACAATTTTAGTTCACAATCCACATTTTAAGGTGTTTTCCATTATGTATTTGAACAAGTATGTAAGGTTGTGCAATGCAATTTGTCACTGCTATTTGCGCTGCAATCTAGTAAATGATTGTGCTGTCAGAATGGATGGTTGCTGAATGCTGTGATGTGATTATACATATTGCCCTGGACTCTCATTTTTTCATCTATCATTCTCTGTAAATATGTGCAACATGTTCATTTTAGGCCCTCTTATGTTATCCATTCAGTTTTAAAAAAATATAACAATTGCAGAAATACTGTACCTGCATCCTATAACTGTAAAATTGTCCACAGCTTAAGTCTGACACGCTTGATATTCTAACAATATCATATGCTCATTCCACTTATCTTTCACTTTTACTGTATAGCTGTCACAGGTCTGCTTTTACTTATGTTCTCAGATGTGAAACTTTTCTTTAGATGAGCCTGCTTTGGGTTTCAGGTCAAGGATTACATTAAAGTCTGTTGAAACTTCAAGGAGGAGTAAATAAATGGCAGCATTTCTATCTTTTCAGATGACAGAGACTTTGAGGATTTTTTGCTTGACTTTGAAGAAGATGTAAAAGTGCTTCATTCAGTGCAGTGCACACCATCAGCAGGTAAACAACGCATCTGAAATATACATACCGTATATACTCGAGTATAAGCCGAGTGTTTCAGCATCCAAAATGTGCTAAAAAAGTCTACCTCGGCTAATACTCGAGTCAGTGGGCAGTAGCTGAGATTGCAGTCACTTTTAATCATTCCTATACCAACAGTTCGCTTGGGGAGAGACTGCAATATCACACAGCGCCCTCTGTTGGTTATATGAAAGAATAGCAGTGCACCCTCTGTTGGTTATATGAAAGAATAACAGTGACTGCAATATCACACAGCGCCATCTGTTGGTTATATGAAAGAAAAACAGTGACTGCAATATCACACAGCGCCATCTGTTGGTTATATGAAAGATTAACAGTGACTGCAATATCACACAGCGCCATCTGTTGGTTATATGAAAGAATAACAGTGACTGCAATATCACACAGCGCCCTCTGTTGGTTATATGAAAGAATAACAGTGACTGCAATATCACACAGCGCCCTCTGTAGGTTATATAAAGGATTAACAGTGATGGCAATATCACATAGCGCCCTCTGTTGGTTATACGAAAGATTAACAGTGATGGCAATATCACACAGCACCCTCTGCACATGGTAGTGGGACAGTGGGACAATTTTATTATTAACATGTATTTATATAGTGCCAACATATTGCGTAGCACTGTTATGCACACAGTAATCCGTTTGGCAATTCTCTGTCACCATAAACTTTGCAAAGATGTCCAGTTGATCGCTGGGGGGGTCGCTTTGGCAGAATGTGCGCTGCTGGGAGACAGGGCTGTAGTTGTGTCTAGGCTTATACTCGAGTCAATAAGTTTTCCCAGTTTTCGTAGGTAAAATTAGGTACCTCGGCTTATACTCGGGTCGGCTTATACTCGAGTATGTACGGTATGCCAAGTAGAAAATTTAAACATTAGTAATAAAGGGCCAGATTTAATTTCATTGGAACATTTTATTTTATGGTTTATCTTATGGGCAAAATTAAATTTAAAGAGAAAAATAAACTTTTCCCTAATTCAGTTCCATTTTGTGCCATAGTTTTCAATAGAAGTTTCATGTGATAAACAGTGAGATAAGTTTATACTCATTGAATTGCCTTTGGTTCTATGGGACTATCTGGAATTTAATTAGAAGACATGCTCTTCTCATCAAATTTATTCTGGCCCAATGTGTCAAAAGTAAAGGCTAATTTCAAAATCTTTTTATACATTGCTTAATTTTTGCAGTGTCAGACTAGAAAAGGTTTTCCCCATGCAACACATACCATTCTCAAAATTATGGACCTTGGACCCCAGAATTTGCTACAATACTGAACTAAAGCAAAGCTACTGATTAAAAAGAACATTTTAAGCATAGTCAATAAAGTTGTCATACAAATATGGTTTTCTAGCACTAAACATTTAAAAAAGTCATTTTAAATGGTATGCGTTACAGTAGATGAGTTACATGTAGTATAAATTACATATAGTACTATTTACTTTTTTGACTTGCAAAATTACAAATTCTCATTTATGAGAAAAATATAAGTACTTGTGAATATTCTTGCAAATATTGTCACTACCGCTTGATAATTAAAGGCTTCTAAAGTCAATTGTTTCCTTTTCTGTAGGACCTTTCAAGCCTTGCGATCACCTTTTTGGAAGTTGGCTGACCCGAATTGGAGTGTGGCTTATAGTGCTTCTATCTTTTGTTTGTAATGCTTTGGTGATTGCTACAGTCTTCCGGCCTCTGTCATATGTTCCTTCCATAAAGCTTCTGATTGGCCTAATAGCCATAATAAATACACTGATGGGCTTGTCTAGCGGTGTGCTAGCAACTGTTGATGCCTTAACCTTTGGCAACTTTGCTCAATACGGTGCCTGGTGGGAAAGTGGTGTAGGCTGCCAGATAACTGGTTTTCTGTCAGTTTTTGCAGCTGAGACCTCAGTCTTTCTTCTTACTGTTGCAGCATTAGAGCGGGGGTTTTCGATTAAATGTACTACAAAATTTGAAACAAAATCTTCATTCCTGAGTGTCAAACTTTCCATTGTCTTTTGCTTTCTCCTATCCATTATTATTGCAGTTTCACCATTGATGAGTGGAAGTACCTATGGGACTTCTCCATTTTGCTTTCCCTTGCTTTTTGGGGATCCTTCTTCTATGGTCTTTATGGTAGCTTTGGTTCTTCTAAACTCATTATGCTTTCTTGTCATGACAGTTGCCTATACAAAACTCTACTGCTCTCTAGAAAAAGGCGAATTGGAAAATGTGTGGGACTGCTCCATGGTAAAACATATAGCTTTGCTGCTCTTCACAAACTGCATCCTATACTGCCCTGTAGCCTTTCTGTCTTTCTCCTCACTCTTAAATCTAACATTCATCAGCCCAGAAGTAAATAAGTCAATACTCTTGTTGATTATCCCACTCCCTGCATGTTTAAACCCTCTGCTCTACATCCTTTTTAATCCACATTTCAAAGAAGATATTGGAAGTCTCAAAAATGGAGATATGCTGTGGAGTAGATCTAGACACACAAGTTTCGCCTCAGTCAGTTCTGAAGATGCGGAAAAGCAGTCCTGTGATTCTACACAAGCTCTTGTAACCTTTGCAAGCTCCAGCATATCATTTGATTTGCCAGCAACCAGCTCCTCATCGTCCTATCAAATGTCTAACAACTACAAACTTTCAGCCGTGGCATTTGTTCCTTGTCACTAAAGTCATTTGTGAATTTCAAGAATACTTTTTTCTTAGGTGCTCATGCTAAGTATAATGGATGCCATGCAGAAAAGTGCCTGTTGATACCATTGGGGGAAAAAATGATCAAGTACCCTTTTTTCTTCAATCCGTCATCGGTAAAATTGGTTCTCTGTCTGACACCTAGAATATTTCACTGTTTTTCTGCTTTAGCTTGCGTTTCACCACACCAATTATAAACTCTAAAAAAAGCAAACCAAAAATGAGCTCCAGACAATGAATAGAACATATTCAACTGATTGATTTTTATTTTTCTGGGTAGAAGAATAACGGTGTAGCAACTCCAGTGTTTTTTTTTTTACTTTTCATATTCTCCAGACCAGAATGTGTGGACTTTTTTCAATATATAATAAATAAGCTTAACACTACATGACTCTACATACACTAGGGTCAGGAACCCATAATAATAATGAAAAAAAAATCTTTTTGATTAAATTAGCTGCATCCAGGCTTGTGAAAAGACAAAAGTACAAAGTTGAGTGAGTAATAACTGTCTCAATTTGTTTTACAAACAGAGAGGGAGTTAGTCATTCAAAATATAATTTAGTAGCAAATTTTACTACATAGGAGTAATAAAAACCTTTCAACTTACAGTAAAATTATAAAACTCTCCCAGTCCTTTTTAAACAGTATAGCACATTTCAAAGCACAGTGGTTGGAATTAGAGTTCTGGCTGCTTCTTTCACAGTCATGGGCCTGAGGTTCAAAGAGAAGATTTACAGGTGTTCATCATCCAGATCACATGACCCTTAAGTGTTTATGCTAGACTAGCACAGAACCAATGCAGGAAGTGTTGGAACACGAGTTACGGTGTACTTGAAGGCTCTTGCATTTGGCAAAACACACCTGTGAATATGAAGTCTTGGGCCTAACCCAAACTTACACAGCAGGTCAGGGAACTCTCTGTAAAGAATTTTCCAGGTGTCTAGGCTATTTGTGATTGAAAATAGGCTGAAAATAGAGCAAACTGTTTTCACACTTTGATAAATAACACTAAAACAAATCCTACATAAATGAATGAGAGCTGTAAAATGGTGAAATTCTCATCTTTTGATAATTGGCATATTTATAAAGGAAAACATTATTTTCTGTTTCAAAGTTGTATAATGTTATTTTAAAAGATAATGGTGGATTAGAGAACTAAACCACCCAGTGGGATAAATCCCCATTGGCCCCTTTCTGCTTACCCCCCTCCCTGTCTCCCCCCTGCACAGTCTTACCCTTGAATTCTTTCCTCTCTAGAAATAGCGACCGCAGTGGAGCTCACGGGCGCCAGCTTCTTTTCTTTGGTAATCTACATAAAATTAGCAGTGTATTGGCGCATGCGCAGTTCGAGCAATCTTCTGGTTCGCAACATGCGTCGACAGAGATGCAAATTGCCGAAGGGCAGGAAGAAGACATGAAGATTACCGTAGAGAAGAAGATGGCGCCCGTGAGCTCCACTGCGCTCACTCTGCATGTGCTGTCTCTATTTCTAGAGGGGAAAGATTTCAGGGGTAAGACTGTGCAGAGGGAGGCAGGGAGGGGGCCAGCGGAGGGGGGGTAATAGGGACTTATCACAATGGGGGGTTTAGTTCTCCTTTAAGTTTTTCCAGGAACAGTTATGCATAGCAAACAATCAGCAGGTAGAATTTACTGGTCATCTGTTCGAAAGCAAACTTATTGGTTGCTATGGGTAATTGATCCTAGGCAAATTTAGTGCCTTTTATCACATAAACCCATATGGATTTTACAAATACTAAAGAGGTTACATCCATTTTATGCATTCGTTAGTGAAATTCATTTTTGAACTGTGTCCGATTTACAGGACAACCAAAATGACCACATACAGAATAGCTTTGCTTTCCACTTAACTTTCTGTGCCTAACTGAACATGCTTCTAGAAAGAATTCTGGATAAAAAGTGGGCTCAACAGATCCTTGCACAAATGCATTGCTGTGTTTGTTTAGTTTTATTTTAACGTGGTCCATCTGTTTAATATGCGATAAGTTCCTTTTCAGCTGCATATTTCAAATCTTTCAAATTTGTATAAATAATAAGGAATGTGGCATGATCATATTCACATTCCTCCTTAATAAGGCGTGTTTACCCAAAAAAAGTGCATTTCATAAATGTTTTGAATAGGATTAAAGTAACAACAGTTTTGGCTTTTGAAAATGGATGCCTCCGATTTCAGACTCTTTCATCTTTACAATATTTACAGAATGTTTCTATTTAATTGTTTAGATATTTGCCCAGAAAAAAATTGGAGCAATCTGATGTTATAAAGCTAATTAATCTTCACTGGTTAATTATTAACACATGATATACCAAATATTGGCTCCACCAGTTTGAAAGACACCTACATCTTTTTATATACAACTTTGGAGTTGTTGAACTCTGTCCACTGGTAACAGTAACATTCAATGTAGTTATGAAATCATGCCTTGAGGTATCTAATCACTGTTGATCTGATTTTATTATGCTTATGACAGTAAATGCTTAAGATCGTGTTTTATTTTCTTTAGATCCCTTAAAGTAACGTTTAGCTGTACATTGTATTTTAATCCTACATCATGTACCATAATTCTGGCACTGAAGAACTCACCAATGCGACAAAGCTTTCATTCCTATTTTATCTCATGGATCTTACTAAATATTTTCCAAAAACACTTTTTATTGAACGTTTAATGTCAAAACCCCCTGGGCTCATGGAATGTCTGTCCTTGGTAATGTTAGTAAATTGCCTGTAACCAGAAGTATTTTATTGTTAGTATAAACAGAATGCAATTTTCAGTGTTTAATGTCACTCTGTAAGCTACAGTTATTGGAGGGTGGTGGAACATACAATATGAGTTGGAATTATTGTGGCCATCTGGCATGTCATGCATGGTTGGAATTTTAGATGTTGCTGTATTTTTGAGCAAATTTAATTATTTTCCAATGTCAATGACGATAGGCCATCTACTTCATAATATAGCACTGGAATAAGTGAACTCACAGAGACCTTATAGCATGCTTAATAAATTCTGCAGTGGTATAAGTCAAAGCTCTGTGTTGCCTGCAGGCCAGATATTCAATTTGGAACAATTTCCATCTGGAACCCCAATAAATATAAGGACAGTACTGGAGGATTTCCTGTTTGACGCTATACAATCCCATGCTAAGGGATCATTTAACATTTTACTCCATGTAAACAGGATTAACTTTTTGTAGAAACATGTAAATCACTTAAAGTCATACCACACTTTAAGCTCTATTCATATAAATAGATACTCTAAGGTTTTATTTTTATAAGCATGTTTGAAATATTGTGATTAGATGTTATAACAAAAAAAATGAAAAAGTCAGAATTTTTTTTATGGAATTTGTAAATATAGAACTGTATTTATTACTTTAATAAAGGTACAATAACATCAAAAGACACACATGGAACTGATATCTTCACAATGTTGTTCTCTGTTCGGTCATTCTTGTTGAGGTTGTTATGTGTATATGTTGTATATAAGTCTAGTGGCTGTACATAGGTGATATGCTTGCTTGCTTTTTTTATTGGATATGACAAATATATACAAATTTATAATAAAATATCTGATGAAATAATGAGTTTTTCTTCCTGACTCCTACAAGACAATACAAATACCTGTACTCTGTTTTCAGGACTACAGATATCTATTAATGTAAAAGTTGATTTCTGGTGACTACACAGTAGTATTTCTGATCATATATTATTACATATAGGGGGTTATAATTTTAAGTCAATAAACAGATGGATGGCTTTTAGTGATGGAGTAAACGTACAGGACCTGTTATCCAGAATGCTCAGGTTCTGAGGTTTTCCTGATAAGGGATCTTCATACCTTAAGTCTACTAAAAAATCATGTAAACATTAAATAAACCCAACAGGCTGGTTTTGCTTCCAATAAACATTGATTATATCTTTGTTTTGATCTAGTGCAATGTTCTGTATTATTATTACACAATAAAAGAAATAATTTGAAAACATTTGGAATAGTTGCATAAAATGGAGTCTATGGGAGAGGGCCTTTCCGTAATTTAGAGCTTTCTGGATAATGCATTTCCTGATAACAGATCTCATACCTGTATTGTGTAATCTGCTGCTTAAGGCCTTGCAATATGTTAACCTCAGTCTTCTGAGAGGTGCTCTTCTGTACTCATATGTCGACTCATTCATCAATGGACCTTTGGCAAACCCTGTTAGACTGCCTTCCAACCCAACTTGAGTATTAACTATATTTTGGATTTATTTTGGATTTATTTTGGATTTATTTTGGGAAGGCAGGGCCCAGCCCCCAAGGCTAAGCAGACAGGACACAATACCCAAACAGAACTAGAACACAAATCTGATGAGTACAGGTAAAACAATTTTGCAATATGGGCTGTTGAGAAAGAGGAGCAAACGCTGCTGTGCAAACAAACTGCCAGCTGAGACAAGGTAAGGCTACATTCATTGGCACATTTCCCTATAAATTTCCTATTCATTTTTAACAGATTTATTTGGGAAGCTCACTGACAAAATAAAGTCACTTTTTACAAAGGCAAAAAAAAATTGCAGCTAAATAATTTTCTTTACACAGTTTTGTATCAGTTATAGATTTGATTACATTTCTGGGCTTATTTATCAAAAATCGAATTTGTGAGTTTATTTTCTAAACTCACAATTTAAAAAAAATGTAATGTTTGTTTATTTATTAAAAAATTAAACTGTATAAAACTTGATTGATTACAATTGTGGAAAAAAAACTGGATTGACTACAATTGTGGAAAAAACTTGAATACTGCATATTTGTGAGTTTATAAGCTTGAGAAAATCTCAACTTAAAAAAACGCTTGAATTATGCCTAGGACAACTCCCATTGAGTTCTACATGAACTTGCAAGCTTTTAGATGCTGAGGTTTTACATTTGAGTATTCTGTCCTTAATCAATACCAAACATTTGCATTTAAGAAAATATCAAATTTGTGAGTTTTTATGCAAAAAAATTTGAATCATGGCAAGAATCCCAATTTGAACCTTGATAAATCCCCTCCTTAATACTGGTGGTAACTTGTTAAAACATATTGTTATTACTATTGTTTTAATTCATAAGACTGTTGGTAAGGCTATAGTATGATATGGAGGTGGAAAACAAAAGCAAGGCATTATCTCACAAAATGATTCCCTTCCATCAGACATTTGCACCACTCACCCTGGTTTCATTTACAAACGGTTTAGCCTGCTGACCATCATGTGGTGTACAGCTGACCAGACATAGGAGCTATTAATTATCCTCCACTAGAGCATGACAATTGTTGATATACTACAGAAAATGTAAAAAAAAACCCACACACACACATTATATAATAGTCGACGCCGATGACATCACACACATCTGGATGTCATGACACTGCTGTACTGTAACAGAAGAAATGATTGACAAATAATGATTAAAGAGAGTGCTTAATTGCTTCAGGCTCTCTTTTGTTTATAAGAAAAGATTTACCTACACTGGAGATGACATCTAAAAACTGGTGATCCCCAACCAATTTTTAGGTACCGCACCCTGAATTTTAGGTTGGCCTGGATATATATTTTCTGAATTAATCCCAAAATTTTTTGTAATTGCTGATCCTTTTTTTACACATCCAGTTTTCCAGAAGAAAAAAAATATATAATGATTTGTATTATATAAATATTATGTTTATGACTTAAAATATTTGCACTAGTGTATACATAAGGGAAATCAATAGAGAATGCAATAATTCAACCTATCAATTGCCCTTACAATAAAATTACAAACTACACTTCATCTTCAATAGAAGCACTGCCTGGCTTGGCAACACATTGAAATCTTTTAGTAAGTTCAAAAAGATTAAGTAAGGATATAAACGAAGCAATTCTGAAGTTGTGTTCCTTATGTTTTATATTTACCCATATGTTTTCTGTTAATCAACCTACACAATTCTGCAATATTATAGATATGTTTCAAATAATGGACCAGATTTAATTTGATAAGAAAACTTTAATTGATTATCACAAGCTAACACAAACTCAGTTGGTCTATGGGAAAATCTACAACTGAATTAGGAGATAAATCTTTCTCACCTAAATGAATCTGACTCAATAACAGGCATCATATTGAATAATGATTTCTGATGCAAATAATGTTTCTAATAATTACTGATCTGTGAAATGCCTTTCCTGGTATAACAATAAACAAGAGAACAGACTTAGACATTAGAATAAGGCTGCAATGGGGTCCCAAAGAAACTACAGGTATGGGGCCTGTTATCCAAAATGCTCAGGACCTGGGGTTTTCCAGATAAGGGGTCTTTACGTAATTTGGACATCAATATTTTAAGTATTCTAAAAAATAATTTACATTAAATAAGCTATTTAAGGGGAAGAAGCACACCAATTCACACAGGCTTAAGCCTTCATCTTGTTTATTGCAGACATTGTGGCACAAGCTTTAGGGACCAACCCCTTCCTCAGGTGCAAATACACAGCAGTGAACACAAATCAAGTTTAAATACCTTACAACCCATGTGGTAGAAGCATGTGAGCCATTAACTCCATCTTAGCCGCTTAATTAATCACCGTCCAAAAAACAATTTTCAATTGTATAACAATCTAATGCATACTGCTCCTTGTGTATCTTTATCTGAAAGAATGTAACAATAAATAAAAATGTCATTGTTAAAACCAACCTATACAAAGTATGCAATAAAGAATTGCAACCGTTATAAAAATTGCAATAGCTATAAAAAACATTTTAAACTGAAACTTGAGGGGAAAGGGAATCCATTCCTTTATTGAAAGTGAAAAAATGGTCAAAAAATTCGTACAGTGGGGATATAATCAGGGAGAATTAAATTAAGAGTAATGTAAAAAAAAGGTTAAATGCAATGAGCTGCTAATAAGAAAGGAGAAGGTCATTAAACCTAAAGGTGAGAAAACAGTATTTGTCTCAACCTTTGGCACTCTAACACTGCAGGTAAAAATAATTATAATAAAGAACTGGAAAATATTACAACTATACCGGGAACTGGGCAAAATCTTCAAGGGTACCCCCTTATTCTCATATAGGTGAGGGGAATCAATAGGAAGAGTCTCAAAGAATCTTTTATGTAAAGATAAAAAAGTGGTCGTTTGGCACCATTGAGAATGGGTACCTTTGGTTGTAGGGAGTGTACGTTTTGCGCAGGGATCATTCGAAGTGACAGTATTGTCCATCCCACAAAAGCTACACCAATCGTAATTAGGGGACATTTTACATGCAATAGTTCTGGTGTTATCTACCTAGAGTAACATACGGAACTATTCCCCTGAAAAAGAAAGGAAGGGAACAGTGAACAAAAAAGTACATGACTGAGTTATCGGTGGCTAAACATTTTTTATTATGCTAAACATGCAGTATCCCAAGTAAAGGTGGCCATACACGGAGAGATCCGCTCGTTTGGCGACCGGATCTCCCCCCGATATGCCCACCTTGAGGTGGGTAATATCGGGCTGATCGGATCGTGGGCCCTAGGGCCCAACGATCAGATCCTAACGATGCCTAACGGGCGGTCGGATCGCGGGACCGCATCAACGAACAGATGCGGCCGCGATCCGATGGGATTTTTAGTCCCTTCCGATCGAGATCTGGCCGATCGGGGAAGCCCGTCGGGGGCCCCATACACAGGCCAATAAGCTGCCGGCTCGGCCTGACGGCAGCTATTATTGGCCCGTGTATGGCCACCTTAAAATGGGCAGTACTAGAACATATTAACTCAGTGAGAGGTGGTAACCTAAATCAACAATTGCTTAAAAAAGATGCAGTCTGGATTAAGAGAATGGATTCCGTTTCCCCTCAAGGTCTAAATGAAAGTTTCAGTTTAAAATGTTTTTTAAAGATATTGCAATTTTTATTACTGTTGCAATTACTTATTGGATACTCATTGTTTTAACAATTACATGTTTTTATTGTTACATTCTTTCAGATAAAGATACACAAGGAGCAGTATGCATTGGATTGTTATACAATTGATTGACATTAAGCCGTTTTTTGGACTGTGATTAATTAAGCTGCTAAAATGGGGTTAATGGCTCACATGCTTCTACCACATTGGTTGTAAGGTATTTAAACTTGATTTGTGTTCACTGTTGTGTATTTGCACCTGCGGAAGGGGTTGGTTCCCAAAAGCTTGTGCCACAATGTCTGCAATAAACAAGATGAAGGCTTAAGCCAGTGTGAATTGGTGTGCTTCTTCCTCTTACATAGCTTGGATACTATTGGACTTAGAGGCAGTCTGGGAATTGAATGCACCTTTTGGGGCCCATTCATTAAGTTCGAGTGAAGGAATAGAAGAAAAAAAACTTTGAATTTCGAAGTGTTTTTTTAGCTACTTCTACCATCGAATGGGCTACTTCGACTTTCGACGTCGAATAGTCGAACGATTCGAACTAAAAATCGTTCGACTATTCGACGATTCGATAGTCTAAGTACTGTCTCTTTAAGAAAATCTTCGACCCCCTAGTTCGCCACCTAAAAGCTACCGAGCTCAAATCGATCGAACGATTATTCCTTCGATCGAAGTATTTGCGCAAAATCCTTCGACTTCGATATTCAAAGTCGAAGGATTTTCATTCCCCAGTCGAATATATGATTGTCTAATTGTCAAAATCCTTCGACTTCGATATTCAAAGTCGAAGGATTTTCATTCCCCAGTCGAATATACGTTGTCTAATTCTGGGCAGTGCCATTCTGTGGCTACTAAAGCAAATAAAATTCTGTCTTGCATAAAAAAGGGCTTTAACTCAAGGGATGAAAACATAATTATGCCTCTTTATAGGTCCCTGGTAAGGCCTCATCTGGAGTATGCAGTGCAGTTTTGGACTCCAGTCCTTAAGAGGGATATAAATGAGCTGGAGAGAGTGCAGAGACGTGCAACTAAATTGGTTAGAGGGACGGAAGACTTAAATTATGAGGGTAGACTGTCAAGGTTGGGGTTGTTTTCTCTGGAAAAAAGGCGCTTGCGAGGGGACATGATTACACTTTACAAGTACATTAGAGGACATTATAAACAAATGGCAGGGACCTTTTTACCCATAAAGTGGATCACCGTACCAGAGGCCACCCCTTTAGACTAGAAGAAAAGAACTTTCATTTGAAGCAACGTAGGTGGTTCTTCACAGTCAGGACAGTGAGGTTGTGGAATGCACTGCCGGGTGATGTTGTGATGGCTGATTCAGTTAATGCCTTTAAGAATGGCTTGGATGATTTTTTGGACAGACATAATATCAAAGGCTATTGTGATATGAAGCTCTATAGTTAGTATAGATATGGGTATATAGAATTTAATTAAAAGTAGGGAGGGGTGTGTATGGATGCTGGGTTTTCATTTGGAGGGGTTGAACTTGATGGACTTTGTCTTTTTTCAACCCAATTTAACTATGTAACTATGTAACTATGAATTTGCCCCTATATGTAAGTACGTGGTGTGCAGCAGTGAATTTTCATTTATTACATTAAATAAGCGGAATAGGATTGTTTTTGAGGAAAAGGAATCCATTTTTTAGAATGTTTATTGTTTGATTAAAATAGTCTTCATGGGAGATGGCCTTCCCATAATTCGGGTTTCCAAATAACAGATCCCTTACCTGTATTCCCTAATACTCAGCAGTGGATGGCATTCCTATTCAGTAGCTCTTTCCTTCTTTTTGGCAAAAGGGTACAGCACCACTTGAATTGTTTCTATACCTTAGTTTTTAATTTTGTATTTGCATATTAAAAGGTGAATATGTAATTATTTTACATTTCTTTGTAAATCTGGAATAAATGAAGGGAACTGGTTTAGGCAGCAGGCATGTCAAAGTCACTTGACTACAAAAAAAGAATTTTGAAGAATTTTTTGACTTCTTTGCAATCATGTCATAAGGAGTGATGCTTAGTCTGGCGTAAAACTAAATACACGTCCTTAGATATACACAGATTAGCTCTTTGTAATGGATGGGTTCCATAATCACAAAGCGTGGCATTAAATCACATGTAAGGATTACAAGGGAGCTTTATAAAAACATCAGATATTGTGCACGAATGTTTGCAAATCATTTTACACAGCTTTATAAATAGGCCCCTACGTGTGGTACAGCAGAGATGTCAGTGAATCTAACCAAATGTTTGCAAACTTTAGTTTTATTGCATGGGATCAATCCTTTTTTAACATTCATTCATCATGGAAGGCATTCAATGCATTTTCTTTTTTTCTGATTTGATAACCCCATTAATATTGATGTAAACTTAAATCAAAGTACCTTTAAGTGTATTTAGCAACCAAATATATACAGTAAATCAGTTTACTAATACAAGTTCAGAGTATCAAATTATTAACGGCGACAGTGTGATATATAAACCTGCAATAATTAAAGAGCTTAAGCAAGGGCACGAATAGGACATTCCCTTTTTAAAATGATGAAACGGGGATCATTGTAAATGTATGAAAAGCCTGTCACTAAGATTTACCCCAAAACAGGAAAAAAGCACTCAGTGGAAAAACATAAATAGCAATTTTCTTTGTTTTGTCTTTGGGAAGATGGGATCTAATATCAAAAAGTTAATTATCGCAGTGTACCTTCTCACTGATTCTTGCCCGAGGCATACTTGTTTTGAAAAATGATGAGAATTAACTTGAAGCATGAAATTCACTTTGCTTTTACTGGTCTGTTGTAGCTTGTAAAGAAAAGGCTGTAATTTATTTTGAAAGTAATCTTAACAAGATGAATGAACTTCGCTAGAGGTGTGTTTCACATGTATCTCACATACTGTATATGCTCTCTACTCATCTTAGCTAAGAGAACTTGCCATTGCTTTTATATTTGGCTTCATATTATTTTGTCTGTTTGTGCCTCCTAAGTATAATATATGTTGTTTCAATCCATTTATCATTCCCCCTCTTGTGCTTTTATCATATCAGCTCTAACCATCTTTGTTTTAGCCTTCTCTCTGTACTTCTTTGTTACAGGACCTCCAAGGTGAGCTACAGTCCAAACTGGTAGGAAAGATCTGGGCACATATAGGATGATCAGTCAATCAGTTTACCATTTCTATCTCTGCTAGATGTGCTTGGTATTATTTAAATGGGCAGTTTTAAATCAGCAGTTGCAGTGCTGTAAGTTAGCATATGTACAGGCCATGTCTGGTTGCACAAATGCAGGATGCAAATAAAGGATCAGAGTTCATTTTCTAGAATGTGTGATACTTGTATTTGTGAGTAGAATGTAGGTTTTCTAATACAGGTTTTTGGTGCATGCTACAACCACAATACTTCTTTGTAGGTATGCCTTATCTACATGGGGTTGTGTCTGTGGTGGAAACCTATACTGCCCTTACCTCCAAAAATGATATACCTATATAGTAGTAACAGTAATGCTGTGATAACATTATGCTATAAGGCTGTCCTCATCAGGGACTGAACACTTTGTTAAAGAGTGAGAAGAATGGAAGGTGCTGCCAAAGTAAGTGCTGCCAAACATCCTGTTCAAAGCCTTGGGCAAAAATGCATCTTTGAGCATGTCAAACGCAAGGCCAATGTAATGCTGGAGTGATTCAAAAGCCAAAAAGTGTCTCAAAAGACTACAACAGTCTGGACAAAGCCCTGATCTCAATCAGTCAAATAATCTATTTTAGGGAAAAGCAGCATGAAAATAACCTAAATTAGACAAGGTGTATGTAGATTTATTATGCTATTTATTATGTTAGCCGTGCCTGGGTGCAGAATCCAAAAGCAGAAATATAACATGGAAGAAGCGTCCGCACACACAGGACGTACAAAAACAGCAGTAATTGATTTGTAAGCCCTGTGTGCACGGATCCTCCTTCCATGTTTTTATATATATATATATATATATATATATATATATATATATATATATATATATATATATATATATATATATATATATGACCAATTAAAAAAAGAGCCTAAGTTCTCAGGATACAACTCCCCCGAGCTACAGAATACCATAGGGTCTGTACGTAATTTTATTAATTTTCTTTGACATAACAAACTTTCAAGAAGGAAATGAGACTTAATTGCATATCTATTGCCAATGGATATATTTACATAGTGCATCATATAAGTTATTTACTGTAAACTAGCTTTATCCATTGGATGCTGAAATTATCTTCTGTCAGCTGTGCCTTGATATGGTAAAGGGGGGTCAGAAGAGGGGAAAGTGACAGCTTGGTAGGGGGAAGGGGGAGAATAATAGTTGAAGAGAAATAAAGGAAGGAAAGGAGAGAAAAACAAAAATATGCTTCTCTGCTTTCTATGTACATCAGCTGAGAAATTCAGCTTTTGGGTTCTGTGTATGGTACCTTATGTTATATGTTAGTCCCCTGGTGCAGGTGTTCCAGGTGCTGGGCCCACAGATACCACTCCAGTTCTCCCTCATAGCTTCTATCCGGTAGTGCATCTCTAATAGATTCCATTGCTCTGGTCCTTAGTCCTCTGGTTAATGTTTCCTTTCCTGGGATGTGTTTTTTACCAATTTGCTGCTAGTAGGGATCTTGCTGCTGTTAGGATGTGTGTGGCTAGTTTACGTGAGCTATGAGAGAGCATTGCTCTGATTCTCATGCCTAAGAGTGTTTTGATAGATATTTGGGGTGTGAATTTCTTGCTAAAGTGTGTCTCCTGCAACAGCAAGATGTCTACTCTGAGTCTAAAATAGTCAGCAAATGCCATTGTGTGCTTTTGAGGTGTGTTGAGGCCGATAACATTGTGCGAGCCTACCTTTAGGTTGAAGGAGGAGGGGTACATCACGAGTCTGCCTGGGGAGCCTGGAATTATTGATGTGCTACATCGAAGCTGAAAACAGAGAGGGTAGAAATTAAGAAAATTTCAGTGGTTAGGTGTTTGTAGTGAGGTTCTTTTCCAACCAAGAGAAGAAGGAGAAAAAAGAAAACAAGGGTGAAGAAAAGGCAAAAAGAATAATCCCAAGTTTAACAAAACTAAACTTTCGTCCTCACTTGTATGTATAATGACTTTACGTATCTTTTAACATGAAACTTTGAATAAACTTTTTTGTATTTTTATGAAAGAATCTGTGTTACAGTATACTCTTCTTTTTTGATGGGATTCAAATTTGTGTTGTGTTGATTTCTAGCTGTGTTTTGTTAGCACTGCTTGTAATATCATTAACCTCAGCCAACCCCCAACCTATTTCCATAATTTATGAACAAACACAATTAATGCACCCAATATCTTGACAATACACTGTAGTTCCTGTATATACTATTTTTTTTGAGCCTACATAGGAAAAGCAGTAGAAATTCACAGTGGTACATTGCAACCAGAAGTGCTTATTTGTCCCTTCATAAACTAGCCCCAGAAATCTATTTTCACTTTCATAACTTTATGACTTTACTAAAAAGTCAGAAACCAGGCAATACCAATTACTTAAAGTGCAACCATAATGACTGAAATACTAACATTTTCCAAAAGCAGTATTTCACACATTGCCCCCAGAGTATTTAGAAGCTGAAGAAGAAAAGTCTTTAAGTAACCAGGAGAGGAAAAGGGAAAATATAATTTCCCTGAGTTTAGCCTGTGGTAATTGGGTACAGAGTGACTCACCTCTTCATCCTTGCAAATTGCACTGTTCCTGAGGGGCGAGGCAGTTCATGCACTTGAATCAGTCCTAAACATTTACAAATCAGAAGTTTTTCCCATAAAAGATGAAAGGATTAACTTCAATACAAGATTAGAGCAAAATCATGTTGAAATGTTGTACATTAAAAAGTGCTAAAAGAACAACTAAGGATTTATTTAACAATTAACCTCTCCTTGTGCTCTTTTAGTTGACGTAACCGTATAGTTTGTATAGTGACTTGGCAATGGTTTGAATCAGAAACCAGTTCCCAACAATACAAACCTATGGTTCTAGAACCAGCTACAACATCAGGTCAGTGCATATCAGCAGGGGTGTGGCTCTTGATGACATCAGTATAGACATTATTATAGGCAGTGCATGTGCTTTGGGGTCTGCTTTATTGATTCAGCAAGAATGGTGTGACGTTTTAAATATACTTTGATCTGCAAATAATCTTGTTTTATCCACCAAATTCAAATTTGAGTCTTATATGAGTCTAAGTTCAAGAACAAAGCAGATGATTGAACTGATTATTGAGATTACTTTTGCTCATGGGCTATAGTAGCTCTGTAATATGTTAATTCTACTGATCTAATGCAGATGCAGCATCGTTCATATTAAGACGTTCCTTAGTAATGACCTAGCTAACCTGTAGGAAGTCTCTTCTGATGGCAGCCACATTTCTATTGTTACACTTTAGCATGTTTTTCTGAAACGTTATTAGGAAAAGAACAAGGAAAGGGATGACACTGCCAGCTACAGTATGAAGAAAGATAATGGTTGAAAGAGAAATAATAAAGTAGGCAAAATAAATAAAAAAATAAATAAATAAATAAAATAGCCATAATTAAGGCTTTTCAAAATAGGCAAAAAAATGTGAAGGAGAAGAACAGTGAATGCCAGAATGATCCTACATTTGCTGTATAATAACGGCATCTATAATAGTTCGTGTAAGGCCTTCTTCTTAAAGAATGATTGTTTGTGTCCCAGAATTGGGCTGTTTGTCATTGTTTTTGTTTTCATTGAACCCTAGACTCTGGGAGAATTTATGGTGACCTGAATAAAGCTTTTTAATTTGGAGGTATGTTGGAGCTGTAAGGTACCTGAGTCCTCCACTATTTACTTTTCCTTAACCAACATTACTGAAAGCCTGGCACTCCAAAATTACATAGCTATTTCATCCATGTTTTTAGTGTCTGATTATGGACCCATAATGCTTGGGACCTGGGGTTTTTAGATTAGAAGTATTTCCATTGGAATGGTTTCCCTACTGTAGATGCAGGCTTTGATCTTCTGTTGGGTGCCTATTTCCATTGTAGGCAGCCATACTAGGAAACACACATGAGAGTAGTGAGGGAGTGGCCCAACTCCTCTGAGGGCATAGGTTCTACAAAAAAAGTAACATTTAAACTTTAAAAATTCTGGTGGGTGGTGGATCAAATCTAAATGAGTATATTATCTCAATCCACCTCAAATTACTTTTACAAGAGCCATCATTGGTCAGTTAAACAAAAAGGCAACAATATTATTGTGTTATGCAAATAGACTCTTTCACTTTCACAAGCCAAAGAGCTGAAACATATAAAGGTAGAATTATCAAAATGTAATTTTTTTTAAATGATGAAAAATGAAAATCTGTAATATGCGCTTATTTAAAAAAAATCAGAATAGCAAGAACTTGATCATGTTAAAAATTTTAAAAAAAAACAACTCAAAATCAGTGAAATCACATTTGACCCATCATTTTCAAATAGTTTAACTTTAATTTAAAAATAGCTGTACTTTTGCTAATTAACTCTCAATGACTTCTTCACTTCCAGCTTTCAGATGCTGAATTTTTATAATTGAGTTTTCCAGCATTTTGAACCAAATAAATCCTGAATATTAGATTTTTTCCATAAAAACCTTGAACCATGGCATAAATGATAAATCTGACCCTAAGTACAGTGGTGTAACTATAGAGAAAGCAGACCCTGTGGGTGTGGGGGGAGCGGCACTGCTTCTTCTATAACAACTCTAATGCCTGAAAATTTTTGCATCCATTGCAAAATATTCGCAGCATACAGATGCATGCACAGGAGTGGGCAGGAGCAGAAGGCCATGTAGTTCTCTGTGTGCCTCAGGCCCCTTCAAGATTTTCTTGCCAGGGGACCCGGGCCCATATCGTTATGCTGCTGCCTAAGTATAAACATGTAACTCGACCACAGTGTTGTCAACAGCAGCTTCGTTTTTTGAATTCTTTAATGGTGATGAGTCTCCCTCTAATTGCTTTTTTTTGTATGAAAATTCAAATACAATGTTGATATAAAAAAAACAGATTGCTTTGTCATCTGCATGGATTGTTGATGGTTTCTCTAACATCTAGAAAAAGGTACAGACTTATTTTTACAGAGAAAAAGCAATTCAGTCAAATATAGCGGGGAATGGAGTTCAATGTTTTCAAAAAATTTTCTGTATATTAGACCCGATAAAATACAGATTTATCATTTCAATTAATTTCATAATCTTGCACAGAATAGCAGAATTGTTGACATTTCACATGTTCCCTTTAACTTTGACTATGTTGTCATGAGTTTTGGGTGCCAAGCGAAATCCTTAGACACTTTACCTGTGACTTTTGGGGGTTTATTTATCAAGGTCAGAATTTATGTCAGTATTTACTGAAAAAAAACTCAGATCAAATCCGCACGGTTTTTTTTTCGGCTTATTTATTAATACACTTTCCCGAAAAATATTTTGCAGGAATTTATATTATAAGAATGCGAATTTTACGACTTTTCGTCATTCGGAGGTTAGTAAGTAACCCCCTTGGTGTCAGTGCAAATATAGTCCAAATGAAAACAGAAGTACAGAAGTGGATAACTGTAGTGAGAATTTAAGAAAAAGCTGTTTTAACTTGTGCCAAAGATTCCCCCACATTTGAGCTTTTCGTTTGAAACTCTCTACTACAGAGCTCCACTTGTGCTCCTTTTTCTATTTGGCCAACATAAGATGCATTAGAGTCTGCTTCATGTGCCGAGAATTTCTAGACACTCTTGTTAGCACAAGCTTCTAAAGGTGTGAGGAGAAGAAATACTAAGTATAACCCTGGCAGCCACAGCTGCTTCTCAATGACATGCCAAAAAATAAGTGCATGCACAAATTTGCCAAGCATGAAGTTTACAGAGATGTACTGTATATACCATGGGATGCAGCTTTGCTCCATGTAGTACTAAGGAACCCAGGCTATACAGAAAAAGTATCTAAATATTAAAGCTCCTAAAATAAGAAGAACTGCTCAGATATTTGCTCAGATAAGGTAAAAGCAACCAAATAATTCTACCAATTATGCTCGTTCCCACGGGGAAATTTCATATAAAATGTCGAGTAGACTAATTACAAGTACTTTATATTTTCTACTGGGCAATTTCTCTGCATCACCTCATGAATATCTGGATCTCTTTCATATTTTTTATTTACATTATCAATATTTTTTGTCTGACACTCTTTTTTATAATCTCTTCACTAGAACAGCACAGAGCAGCCACGGAAATAACCTTCATGTTTCCAAGATGATATTTCTGCTTCAGTTCATTACTCAATATTTCTGGGAATTTTGACACAGTAGACTTTTAGTAATTCATATTCAAGCTGTACACGAAACTGGATTAATCCGATACTTTTTCTGTAGAAGATTTAAAAGGAGCAAAAATGTGAATGCTCACCATTCTAAATGTATTATTTCTACATGCATCTGTGGCAACCTACAGTGTGCCAACTAGCTCTGCTATTTTAAGAATGCCTTAATGCAAATATCATGAAATGAATGGAATTGCACTCCCATGTAAGAAAAAGTACATAACTTTCAATTGTGGGCTTAATTATTACAATTCATTTAATGTAAATCTATATTTACAGTTTTGGTCAAATAACTATATCAATTGTTTTTTGATGAGTTGATTAGAAAAATAGAATTCAGAGGTGTCTATGCCTAATTATAAAAGTACAGATTCGGGGAAAAAGCTTAATGATAAGTTAACATGCTCATTGGAGTTCTCTAGTAAATAAATCATCAGCCACCAGATCAAATGTATGGCAAAGCTCCACCTACACATATAATATGTTCCCACTATGGCCTAATATTATAACAGGAACAGGGGTGACTACAGATTAATAGATTGACAAAGGGATACACTGGTTCAGGCAAAGGAGTCAAACTAGATGGATATGCAATCTTATTTTAATCTCATTTACTATGTGAATATGTACAGTAGTTAGATATATGAATAGGCACAGGTATTCATTTAAGGCCTATTTAATATTTTCCACAATGTATTACATAATTTATGTATCATTATTTTCTATAGTTCATAGATTATGCTAAAGCTGCTGCAAAGTAACCCTGCTGAGATCTACCTCTCATATGATCTCAAGACCTTGATCTACTGTAAACAGCCCTCCTTAAATGATAACTGGGCCATAGAGCTTGCACTGCTATGTGTGTATCCAACATTTGCCTCTTTATATTAGCAATTGTACTTATGAGCACTAGAAGTGCAGTTAGAGGCCCATAGGCAGTGCAAGGCCCATTTATTACTGTCTCCATAGACTACACTTATATGCTGTACCTTGTGCTGTTTTTATCTTCTATAGTGAAAGATCAAATTCTTTTTTTCCAACTTATGCACAATCTTTGCAACACTTTTGTAGCTACAATTGTTGTTTTTTTTCTACATTAACAGTTTCCAAAAAACTTTAAATTTCCTCAATAAGGTTTATTATATCTTTATGATAACTGAAGAAATAAATTTCCAGGAGAACTAAAGCATAACCAAAGAAGTAGGCTAGAAATGTTGTACATTAGTTTTGGGCTTTGTTTGGGCTTCTATATCAGCCCAATGCAACCACAGCCCTTTAGCAGAAAAGATCCGTGTCTCCAAAGATGCCCCAGTAGCTCCCCATCTTCTTTTCTGCTGATTCACTGCACATGCTCTGTGCTGCTGTCAATACTGAGCTTAGAGACCAACTCACAATATACAGTACTTATAGAATATCAATGTCATGATATAACTGATTAGTAATTAATACAGATAATTATTACATGACAGCACAGAAACCAGTGCAACTAGCATGAGAATTTAATAACCAGCCCTGAGGCATCAGCTTATATTACAGGCCAACCTCATTTTCTGCTTGATAATTTGCAATGATCCCTAAGCTTAGCTTCTCAACAGCTGCTCAGAACCCACTGAGTATGTGAGTGTTGCAGACACTTTCCAAGATGGTGACCGCCTGTGACAAGTTTGAAGTCCTGGATCATTGCTGCTATTGACAAGCTGAAACTTTAGGCTGGTGCAGTATATAAAATATGGCATTTTTGGACCTATTCATTTTTAGGGTTTAGTTCTCCTTTAAAATCCCAATATAACTCTCTTATATTACCTTAAATGCTTTGGTTGTGCTTTCATATTACTTTATGTTTAAGGTTTCCTGCCATTATTAAACGTATATGATGTACTACAATTTAGTACTTGGGAGAGTCTCCTTAGCAGAAATACATATTTTGCTATACTGCCAAGGTACACAAGATTGTTGCCTTAGAGAAATAAGGAGCATATTCAATATATCACAAAGGATAAAAATAATTAAATGCTTTCTTGGCCATTCATTGAGCTAATTTGTGGTGTCAAAATGAAAAAAATTAGAATTGTAGAATCACAGCTAAATTAAACTGAGAATTGCAGATAATCACAGCTTGATTAGACTGGCAATGGTAATGGTAATGGCAAATACATTTATGGATGGGAATTCTAAAACCAACAGTCATAGAAATGTTGTGATCATAAAATTGCAGGTACCCTTGCACATAATATGTACGGTAGATTTCTTCCTCCAGTTATTTTCACATCATTTAAATTATTGCCAACTGGTTCATTAATACATATATAAGTATTAGTCTTTCCCAAGGGGTCTCTCTACCTTACACTGGGGATGCACCGTATCCAGGATTCAGTTTGGGATTCGGCCTTTTTCAGTAGGATTCAGAACTGAATCAGCATGTGCAAATTAGGGGCGGGAGGGAAAGTAAAAAATCTTTTCCCCGTCCCACCCCTAATTTGCATATGCAAATTAGAATTCAGTTTGGTATTCGGCCGAATATTTTGTGAAGGAGGGGATTCAGCCAAACCCAAAATAGTGTATTCTGTGCATCCCTACTTTACACTGTGCATATGCAAATTAGGATTTGATTCTGCCGGGCAGAAGGATTCGCCTGAATCCTGCTGAAATAGGCCGAATCCTGAACTGAATCCTGTATTCATTGCATTCCTAGTTTTGGTATTATTGGCAATAATTCTGGCACTTGTCTTTAGGAAACGTTCAAAACAATGTAGGGAGTATAGATGCCATAATAGGCATATAATATATTCCAAAAAAGTCTTCGATGACGGAAGTGATTGAAGTTTAGCAAAGCCCCTTTAGCATTCTCCATGGAGCAAGTCATTATTGTCATCGATCACACTTTAGCAAGCGCACACCTAATTCAAATGCGATTAGAAAAACTTTATTTTATATATCAGGTTAACACAAGCTCTAATATTAGCATAACTAACAGAAATGGTTCTCATTAGCGTATCCAGTAACCTAGTAAATAAAAATGAGCAAAGAGAAAGGTTCCTATTGCATGTGCAGCAAAATCATTGCCATATGTACTTTAAGGTATTGGGCCATTTTTAAAGAATTTGTTCTTAGTTCAGTTTCAGTACTAAATTGACAGCTGTCCATGTCATCAGACCACAGTGCCAGATGGAACCAATTTCGTTCCATAAATGGGAAAAAGCAGTGGATATGAAGGGAAAGCTGCCCTCATTATAAGGAGGTTCAGTCACCATAATGAATCTGCACTTTTTCCTTATTTCTTTGACAGATGTATAATACTTGGTATCAATGTTTTACAGATGCAAAAACTGTCAGTCTTGCAAAATAGCATTATCCACTCTGTTTTCAGTACATATTGCGATATGTTTGTTAGCGCTTTTAACATTCTAAACTTAGCTGAAATGTAAAAGGTTTGGTAAAACATTCCGTTCTTTAGTGAAACAGAAACAGTCTAAGTAAATGGTGGAATATTTTCCTATTGACAGTGTGCCTTTGGCTGCTCCTTACACCTTGCCAAGAGGCTCCATCATATTTTAAATGGTAACTTAGTTGTTAAATCTAGTTTTCTAGTTTCTAAAGAGACTTTTAATGCAGTTCTGTAAAAAGTGTAAGATGAAAAGGCTAATGTTCCAAAGTTTGGAATTGCGCGCCAGGAGATAATGGCTTTATTCAGCCCTATCAAAATTCTTGGTTTTATGCCCTAAGGCTCAATTACTTATTCAGCAAACATTTTTACACTTCCAAGTAACTGTCTGCAGATTCCAGATGTCTTTCAACTTTATCATCTTCAGGTAGGCTCATTCTGGATATTTAATACAGCTAAATTCAAAGATGGGTTTTCAAAGATTTCCATATATACAATTATTTCTGGAAAACTTAATTCTGGATGCAAGTACATAAACCAAATGTATAAGCATCCAAGGTATTAAAAATGGGTGTTTACTAAAAAAAAACAAAAAAAAAACTGAAATATTTTATAAACAAACTAGTAAACTGGCACAAACTTTCCCAAAATACATGGATATCAACAGATATATAGGCGGTGCTTGCAATAGAAGCCCTAAACTCTGATTAGAGTTTTAGAAATGTATCCTAATCCTTCTGACTCTATAACAGGCATTTAGGTACTAATCATTGGGCGGGATTTATTTACAGGCTATACAGCAACAGTGCTCTGCATAGCACTGTGTTTCTAATTGATGGCCAGGCATAAGGCAAGTTACCAAGTCCCAGTAGAGAAAAATCAAGGCAACATCATGCTCCTAAAACAATTTTTGCCAACAGAAAAACAGATATATAAACATTGGTCAATTTTAAAATAACTTATTTGTTCAAGGCCAGAAATTGCCTGAACCACATTAAAGAAAGGGGGTGTGGCTCTGAATAGTAAATGTGCTTCATAGTCATGTATAAGATTAGGTGGATATATTGGAATAAATATAATATATATCGGAATCTATATATTCCAGTATGTGTTATATTTAGTTTACAATATTCAATTGATGACACAACATATGCAGTATAGTAAAAAGTCATTCAGCTGTGCATATACTGGTCTAGGATCACCAAAAGGATTCCCAAGAACCAAGTAAAATTGTTTATGAACCAAAATACATAAATTGTATCCCCTTTCCAGTTAGCAGTTTAGTTAATAACAATGTGCTGGCTTAGTAACTTGTTTGCTTAACCCTGCTATTAACGGCCACAGAGAGCCCTGTAACTACTGCCATCCTTTCGCAGATAGGAGTGCACACAATTATGGATAAGGTGCAAACTAGCTGTGGATAACAAATGATACAACAGTCCATGCTAACAGAATGCATCATCTAGAACAGGGATTCAGAGGTAGAGACCAATATTTAACATATTACACCATAGAAAACACAATAGTCACAAATATTTGGCATCTGCCGCTGCTCAAATTTTGCCTTCCAGGAAGGCAGTCTGTCAGTAGTTTGTGTTGCAGGTTCTCTGATCTATGAGCCACAACTTCCCACCCTCTATTTGCAGAAATACTATATGGTATCAGTTGCACTCCCAGATAATATATTTTTTGTTGCTTCCAGGACTGATTGTGAACATTGACTCGTACATTTATCTTTGAATCAGATTTAATGTAAAGATATATTTGAAATTAGGTTTTTGTTTAGACCTGGTGTTCACACGTTGTGTAGCAATGAGGGGGCCCAAACTGAAAGCCTATTAGTGCACAGCTACCCGAGTGTCTTCAACGCGATTCCGGCGGATCCGACACAGTGCATCAAACCTCAGGCGTCAAGTCAGATGCAACGGAAAATAAGGTAAGATACAAATGTCGGATGGTGTCACAGCGTCTGACAGTTGGGTTGAGTCGGATGAACGCTGCAACACCATCAGACATTGCTATAGCTTAGGGTACAACTACATAAGCGTCCGATGCGACACAACTGTCGGATGCAGACGCAGCATCTGCATCGGACAGTCGTGTTGCATCGGATGAATGCAGCAACACCATCCGACATTTGTATTTCTTACCTTATTTTCCATCACATCCGGCTTAAAGCCTGCGTTTTGGCGCACTGCTTCGGATCCGCTGGAATCGCATTGAAGACACTCGTGTAGTTCTACCCTTATAGCGGGGCTAACAGCGGAGACCGTTATTTTATGAACCAAGAGGCACCTGACAATGTTTTTAATTACTTCGACTTCAACCAAGAGAGTTTATATATCTGTATGGATGTATCAGAATTTCTTGTGCTAGATGAGAAAAAATACTTGGTACCACTAATATAGAGACTAGTGCAAAACCTTCATGAAACTGAATTAAATGGTAAAAAGCTTCAATAGCTGAGCACTCCCATTTTTGGTTGATTATTTACCCAGATGAATTTTATTTAATTTATGTAGAATTCATAAATCTAAAAAGCTTTGGGAACAGAAAAGACTAATGCAATTTTAAAAAACGCTAGCTCTTTTTAATTACATTCCCACCTTAATATATGAATTTTTTTTAATACCTGTGTGAGCATCCCCCTGACTCCAACTCGACTCATTCCACCCCCAAAGCTCTATCCAAATCCTCATATTGCAAATACAGCTTTCAACTACTACATTCTCTAAATTAATAATTATTTATGATGGGCTAGGCAATATGTGCTATAAGTATCTCAGAATGCAGGGAGTTGTCACTTAACATATAGTACAGGCACCAATTTACCATTGTTACAACTTGCACAATGAGCACAAGATGATTTGCTACTACTCTATCTACTTTTTATGATGCTTTATATTACCTATTGCTTTCCTGATCAATTTCTAGCTTTATATCTAACTTTGTGCATAGACCTATAATTACCCGTTGGTACTGAACTCATTTAGTATAGTAAACCAAATAAGCTTTCCTTGGTTACAGCTAATGTAGTGACATCAACAAATCTATTACTAAGGAGTAAGTAATTGTGTACAAACATGTCAGAACCTCAGAACGTTCATCAGCCAGGAAGTCAACAGAATATATTGAGTGAATTAATTCTCTTTAATCAATGTGAAATTCATAGTGCTTGTATGTTTCCAGATGAGGTCCTTTTAGTATTGAATATTTTTATAATCTCTTTCATCTGACCTTTATGTGCTCTGTAAGTGTGATACACATTGCCCGTTTCTGTGTGTTAAAAGGGAAGTAGATGACTATCTACTATGATGACAATCTTTTAACTTTACAAAGGAAGCACTGATTACAGCATATAAACAGGCTGTGAATAAGGTTGTATAGAGGCAAGAATAACTAAAAGCCACATACAAAAACCGATATATGGAGGAAGCAATGTAGCCCTTTAAAATCATACAAACTGAAAGCCTTCACATGATTTTTCTTGTTTCCTGGCATATCAATTTTGATATTGACTGACATTTACTTTCATCCCTGGGTACTAGTACTCATTCCCTCGGTTTAATGCAGTTCCACCTTTTAAAGTATTTCCTGAAATGCATTTCTGAAAGCGCAGAAAGCCTCATAGTGGAAACATTGTTAATTTCATAGTATATGATCACCTTTAACCAACTAATGTTCAAATACATTTGGCACAACAATCAATGTATTTGAGAAGTTTGATTTAGAAAAATGGAGATTGAAGGGAAAGAAATTTAATGGTCCATACACACTTGGGGGGGGGGCATAGAGTGACAGTGGGGTATAGCTGCTACCACTCTTATAAATCAAATACTGGGGGTACAATCTAGTCCTTCTTGGGGACTATGAAAAAAAATAATAGTAGGCTCTTAAGCATTCTCCAAGGGAAACAGGAGTGATAACTACTGTTTGGAGTAGACTGGAGATAATGTTTTGAAAGGGTGAGGGTGAAATAGAGGAGAATTCCAGATGGCAACCCATATCTTATATAGCCATAGCAAAACATCTGAGAAATGGCATAGCCTTCCTCCAAAGGCCATGTGAATTCATGGTAAGAGCACGTCACATACTAGATTTCTCTGAGGGCTTAGAGGTGGGTTTGCAACTTTCCCTGGTGTCCCACACCTGCCCCTGTTAAGAGAAGGTCTCCTGTGAAAGTGATGGTCTTAAATTGTTGCTTGCTGTGCCGTGACAACATTTTCTACTGAGACATGAAGAATGGGTCTTTGCTGCAGGAGCAAAATGAATCCAATTCTGTACCAAAGAGAAGTTTCCACTTTAAAGGAATGTAAGTTAAGGATTTATGAGAGGAAAGATACGCAGACCAGTTTCATCTAGGCAAAACATTGTGCAGCAACTGCCAACACAGAGATTTGGCTGACAATTTGTGTGGTGCCAAGATGGCTAATAGAATTGTTCACTTCCCTGATTTTAAAAGCTCTCTGGATGAGTTTATGACGATGAGCCCCCCCAAGAGTTGCCTGAAGTAGGGAGTCAGGCCAAGAATGAAAGGCTCTGTTGACCCAGACCATGGTAAAGATGGGGCAAAAAGACATGCCTGATACCATATAAAAAAAAAAAGAGCGTAAAAACACCTCTAGCTTTTTATCTATGGAATCAATAAATGAGGATGCACCATTTTTCTATACTCTCTTGGGACATTATAGAATGAAGTATCCCTTAATCTGTGGGTGCTATATAAAATGTATAATAAAATGTGTTAAGTAAGCACTGCCACGATTCATTTAATGCATGCCTTCCTCTCCTGAGGCTTGTTCCTGTGTGAATTCCCTCTGGGTACTCCAGTTTCTTCCCATACTCTAACTAAAACATACAGCAAAGTTAGTTGGTTCCTGATAAAACAGACCATATAATGTCTGACTGAAAATTATTTTTTGGACTTTGTCTGCATGCTCCATATCAACAGGAACAACTGGGCTTGAGTCAAATAAAATTTAGCTGACCCCAAATAAAGATAATATGAAGTCAATTAGATATATGAACATAAGTGTTAAATTGCACAAGTGATGTCACAACCATTCAACAATTTGTTTTAATTTACAAGGAAAACTCCAAGGGGTTTCATTTTTCAAATAGTAAAACTAGCTATACAAGGTAGAGATTTCTCCAGTCCACACTTTATTTAATTCAAGTAAACAGAAAATGTATCCTACTCCCCGCACCTTGTCAAACACTTGCATTGCATATAAGTGTGTATCTAGAATTTCTAGCACACATTGAAAGAGACTTATGCATGCCCTAAATTCACCAGACTGTTTGTTTTTGCCTCTGTAGTTTAGTGTTCCCCATGTAATATTATAGCTAGGGATGCACCGAATCCAGGATTCAGTTAGGGATTTGGCCAGGATTCGGGCTTTTTCAGCAGGATTCGGCTGAATCCTTCTGCACGGCCGAACTGAATCCTAATTTGCAATAAGGGCCAGGGAGGGAAATTGCGTGACTTTTTGTCACAAAACAAGGAAGTAAAAAAATGTTTTCCCCTTGCATATGCAAATTCGGGTTTGGATTCGGTTCAGTATTAAGTTAAATTTAAGTGCTGTTTCAGTGAATATTGTCGGATCCACCCCATTCTAATCAGAATTACATTCAGTAATGGGATTCAAGCCTTGGTACTTTGGTCAAAAGCTAGAGCATACTCCGTCTTTAGTTTGACTTACCAAAGGTTTTAAATAATAAATGGATTTAACATCACAAACAAATTCTGAAGTAGTGATTAATATGAGCTGGTTGGGATTAGGAGATATTAAAATCTTAGAAGGATGAAAGACTAAATAAGGCATTTAAAAGGAATACTATGTAAGTGTATCTTTGAATTGTACATTGCCACAAACATATGGATTAACAACACTTGATAGAAAGAACAAAAAATAATAATGCACCACAGCTTTTTCTTTTTTTTAAAGTAATTATATTTAAAATATTGTATAAACACTTTTAATACTACGCAAGGTAGTATTATAATACAAAACATTTTCATTATATACTGTACTTTAAACTGTTAAACTTTATTATAAATAAAACTTCACAAAGAAAATAATTGCACATTGTAATTGACCACTCTTCAGTTCTGATGCACTGGCATTTGCAATATCTTCAAGTTTAACAGTCTCAGCGGAGTCCAAAATGTAGAAATGGGAAACATAATAAAATAAATAGAAAAAAAGAAACAACCCTCAAGTGCAATTAGCAGACTGACGGCCTTAGCAGAGAGGTTTCCCGTACCACCTGCTGCTCTTTACTTTAACTACACCAATATATGTATCTTGAATATCCCACCCTCATTCTTTTTTAAATGTGAACTGACCAAATCGTGAATGATTTTGAATGAGAGACCGATTGCTTTTGTGGTGTAAACAGCAGCCTCTGTAATTATTACCAGACATGAGGTCTAATAGGCATCAGTGAGAGAGTCAAGTAAGTTAGAAACAGCACAACAAAGAGGGTTTTGCAAAATAAATGGATAGGGTAGGGAGGAGAATAAACACAGACAGAAACAATAAAACAGCAGTCACTGATGAACTATACTTACGTAAATGATGTATAGAGAATCTTGTTGGGCCTAGAAGCAGGCCGAATTCATTTCTCCAGTTTGATAGTGGAAGTATACATTTTCTGGGCTACCAAAACAGGCTTGAACCGCAGCAGAATTGCCTTGCAAACACTTAAATGCTAATCCTTATCAATCTGGCATTTAAAAATAAGACTTTGGCCTGACTGCACCCAGTGTTCAGCGACTCCTGCTTTCTGTGTTTATATTTAAGAGCTCATCTAGGCTGACTCCAACCTCTTGGCACTTGGAAACTAGTTTTCTCAGGTTATCTGTTTTACCTCCTCCTGATGCTTCAAACAAGAGTTGCTGAAAAAGAGGGGGAAGGCAATATATTATTAAAGCTTAATCTGAATTTCACAACATTGGACATTGGCAATCACAAGCCATACCCCCATAACCAAAATGAACAAGCAAAGACATTACATCTTTCCACAGGGCAGCACACAGAGGCATCTTCTGCAGGGCTCTTTGATAAAGATGGTGGACCTGTAAACACGGTGCATTTTAGATAAGGAGGCAAACAACAAATCAAAACTTTGATTACACTGCCAGTGAGATAGAAATAAATGAAAAGATGGCCAGTAAATGATTGAATATTGAATTGATTAAAATAGATTGAATACAGCTGGCACACAAACACACGCATTTATATATACAGATCTAATGAATACATACAATGGTGCAGATTAATTTTGAAGTTATTATAAAGCAAAGCAGTTTTTATATTTTTAGTCTATATAGCCTAATCAATGTAAAGTGTCAAAATCTTTTTGCTTATAATTGTTAGGGTATCAAAGAAAATGAAAAGCACGTACAACACACAGGTGGATAGCCCGTAGTATAGACTTGTTAAAGGGATTCTGTCATCATTCTTACTGCGTACTTTTATTTCAAAATTACACTGTTCACATTACAAATAATTCACTACCATATAAAATGTTATACTTGAATCAATAAATGTAATGTTGGTGTGTAGACAGCCACCTCAGGTCATTGTGCATGATCCTGTGCTTTCAGAAAGAGCCAGCACTTCACAATGGAACTGCTCTCGGATAAGCTATTGTTTCTAATACTCAATGTAACTGGAGGAGCTGTGGTAGGGCTTGGATGTTTTACTATTAAGTGTGATTCTCATATGTACCATGGTGGGGCAGAAAAAGATTAAGTTAACTCTCTACTTCATAGTCCTGAAATGGAAAGCTGCTTCTATAGCATGCAGAGACAAGTATTAATCTCACCTCTTTATGTCCTTTTTGAAAAGTTTCCACTGCAATGGCTCTATTAATAAAAGAAAATAAACACATCAAGGGGCGTGTGAGATTATCTGTGTATTTCTATAATGATAGCACTTCATTTCATGAATTAAATATTGGGAAAGAAAACACAGAAGGATAACTATATAACTGCATGAATACACCAAGTGCAAGTGCTCAGTGGCTGAAAAACATTAAAAAAAAAAATCTACAGCATATCCCAACAAGCCTCCCCCCAGCCCCACAATTAGTTTAGAGATCATTACCTGCATGCTAAAAAATTAATGAAGAAAAACAAAACACACAAGGAATTTGTACATTACATTTTCCAGATGGGCAGGCACATTGGGAAATTATATGTAAACATCTTGGATTGCATGTTCACATTCTGATTATTGTTCTCCTCCAATTCCTGTTTTAGAACCCTGAAAGGGAAATTACATTGATTGTGCCAAAGAAATAAATATATAGATAGATAGCAAGAGAGAGAGAGAGCACATCATAAAAATTTGCCTACTTGTCAAAGAGTAATAGAATACGGAATGAATACATGGGTATAAAGATTTATTTGGTTCAGGTGAATAAGTTCCATCTATGGTTCCATATGGTAACACCAAGCTAGGAACAAGGCAGGATCTCGCACACCCAATCAATAACAACGGTATGCCTGGTGCACAATGGTAGAGGTTTGGCAAGCCCCACAACAGAGTACAGCAAAGGAATTCCAACGGCACACAGGACTGTAGGAAATCTTCAAAATTTATTTCAAAGCGGAGTGCGATGCAACGTTTCGGGGAGTAAAAGGGGTTTTACTCCCCGAAACGTTGCATCGCACTCCGCTTTGAAATACATTTTGAAGATTTCCTACAGTCCTGTGTGCCGTTGGAATTCCTTTGCTGTACTCCATATGGTAACAGCCCACATGGATGGCCAATAAATAATGATCTGCAAATTACGGTTGGTGGTTAGGACGAGCCAGCAATAACCACAGTGAGAGCCTAAGATTTCTTATTGACCAACAGAAAGATACAATAAAATTACAATAAAAAAAAGTCTGCTAAAGAAATTCTGGGTATATTCCAGACAGTTGCTGAAAAAAACTATACATCTTGAACTTGTTGAGAGAATGAAATTAGGAGTATGTTGGGGTTAAGTAGTGCTAAAACCAGAGAAGCTTTAAGTCTACCTGGCACATTACTGCATGTGTACCACTGTACAAGAAGTTAGAACTAATGTGATAATTCTGTAAATATGTTAAAAGTAAAACAGGACGGAAACTGTGGTACTTATTGCAAACCATGATTTATACAATGTAATACATTTTACATAGGAAGGGTCATTTACACAAGTCTAGAAAGGCTGACCTGAGTGCAAGTCCAAGATTTGAAGGCATCATGGTTAAAAGTTGTTCCAAAATTTTTGAATGCTGCGCCTTTGGGATACAACTCAAGTAAAAGTAAATAACCTGCAAAAGGTAAAAGAATAACTATTGTAAATGAAAGAGAAGGCAACATGTATTAAAGGCCAGTTATAATACCACTTCCTCTGAAATTTTGTTATCCTCCATCTAAAATATAGCTTAATTTTTTTTCCCCTTAAGGAATATGTAAAGATTGGTAGCTGAAATGTATATAAAGCATAACATGAATATTTTCCCTTTAATGGTACACTGCTTTGTTCATGTCAGTAAGCATAACAATGCTTACACTGCAACACACTTTGCATTACTTACTTATGTGGGGTAACAAAGTTTTGTGTTCACTACACATACAGGTCAGTGAAACAATGTAAAGAATGTTAGTGCAATACTGCCATGCAATCAAGTGATAAAGTGCAAATTACGTTGTGCATACCCCCACCAGAAAGACGATCCATACAGACTGTACCCCTATTTCATTAGAGGTACTAAGAATAAAGTAGCTGGGCATTCAGAGGCTACATAGGCTTCCATCAAAAGAACCAGGCAGTGTTTTTACCCAGTATGTCAAGTTTTTAACCCCTAAAAATCATATCCAAGAGAACATTTAATCTTATCCTTTAATGTATTAATAAATGTTCCACCCCTTACCGAATTATGAAACTCATAGTTGGTCCAGTAATCGGATGTGCTAAAAGGAATGAGATGCCTTATAGGAACAGTCATCAGACATCTGTTAACTAAATCCGAAAAATGTTTAGCTTCTTGAACCTTACTTTTGGCTCCCACAATTTTTCTGTTAGTAAAAACAAGATAACTGGAAAGAAAAGATATCCATTAAATCTCATGGCATATTTATACACAGACACTTGCCTTTAATAAAGAAAATGCTATCTATATAAAATACTTACTCCATCCAAAGTCTTTGCAGCACCTCCTGTTGCATTACAGCTCCCAGTGCTGCCTCATAAGCTTCTACACTCTCTGCAGTGCTCGAACTAATAGTCTGCCATAAACTGTATATAAGAAGGAATGCTCAATATTAAATTAGCTCATTTGTAATGTACACACATGGGTAGACACAGATAGGCGGTGTAGTGTCTACATGGCAAAACCTGTTGTTTTCAAATTTGTTAATGTATATGGCAGCTTTGTCTAACCGAGTGTCCAGATTCCATTCACTGCTTCAAATTTGGGAAAAATGTTCTTTTGCCCAGCAGCTGAAAGAATGCTTAGTTAACAAGCCTATATAATAAATGGAAACACACTCACCAAAACACAAGCCACATGTATGGCATTTGCAGAGCCGACACATTAAAAGATTCCTTTATGGCTGGAGCTTTGAAATTTAGAGGTACTGAAAAACTTAGAAGGTATCTGGGGAAGGAAACACACAAAGGTGAGGAGGAAAATGAATCTGGGGTTTGCTCCCTTCTTGTATTTGCCATAGAGCTGTCTATTTCTAATGGCCTACAGCAGCCTAAATTATTACTAAACAGCAACCAAAAATGTTGTGTGAAATTATTAAAACAACTCTTTTTACCAAGACTTTTTACTTTATTGAAACAGGCCACCCTATAATGAGCAATATAAACAGCAGCTGCTATCGTTGGCAAAGTTCAACCTGACGTGCTCATGCTTTACATTTAGTCATCTAAAGGCAAAATAACAGAACGTTGATACACTAAATTACCCAAGATTTTAGCTTTAGAGTACTTTACACATCTTATCATGAACATTCTACAACTTCATTATACAGAGAAATCTGGAGATGGTTGCAAATGTGGGGAGTTCTGTTCTATGTCAATTGTCACAGTCAACATTTTATTAGAGAATATACAACATACCTCAGAAGGTCTGTAGGGCTATGTTCCTCATCAAAAGTATCAAAGAATGACAAGACAAAATCTTTCATGATGGAAGGAATTTGGTCTATATGATTCTGCAAAAGAAATAATTATGTATTCAAAATATAAGTTGCAAAACTAATAATACTGGCCTAAACAATAAAATAATGTTTAGCACTAGCGCCTCAATGCCGGCATTTCGTGCTTGATTCTCTATACATATTCCTATAAAGAGCTGCTTATGTTAGCACAGTAGACATTAAGTGAACAACATAAAGAGGGAACGTTTAAAAAGACAGAATTAGATAAATATAGTAAATCATTACCAAATATCTTCTCTTTACAGTAGAAGAACTTACATGTGAAACTAAGAACTTGCATGTATAGTAGAAAATCTTAGGATTCTGTATGTTATTTCTGAACGCAGAGATCCAGACATCCATGGCTTTCTCAGGTTGTGCCATCTTTAGGTACACAGAGCACAAAGCTTCCAATATGTCACAGTTAGCCATAGAAGACTGCAGCAGCTGCATACATAGCTCAACTGCTTCATCGGGTCTTAAAAGAAGAAATACAAATCAGTGTATTACATCCATTTATTAACTGCTTTTATTTAGTAGAATCCAGCATATCTTTGGGAGCAAATGATTTATAGCCCAAGTTATTGCTTGATATTCTGTGATTACAACATTTCTCAGGAAATACAGAAGCAACATAATGCAGGAAATTGCTGCAGAATCGCTTCCTGCTGGGGACAATGGGTATAATACAAAGAATGGCACACCTGTGTGACTTCAGCACACAAATGGCTGCTTGTTTCTAGGAACTACAGCAATTTTCCTTTTCCTCAATTGGAAAAATCAGTGTAGAGGAGACCCCTGTGTCTGATGAGAAGGATAAACTAGAGTTCATCCTGCATACTTTGGTTTATTTAATTAAAGTCATCCCTACCACTTTTAGAAATTACCCTTTTGCCATTCCTTTTCCCATTTACCGATAAACAAGCCCTGGCAGGAAAAAAAGAGAAACCAAGGACCACTAACAACTTAGCATGTTTAGTGTTTCAACCCCTAGTGTTTCTCTTGAGACACTCTTGTCCTGCATTCCCCAGCAGATTACTCCAGCTAGTAGGTACATTTTTTATCATATCCCAAACTAAGCACGGAGTTTGGCAGGACAAAACTGCACTAGCACTTGCAGGCCCCTTTGGTAAACAGTACACATCAACCCAGCTGAGCGAAAGGGAGCAGCCTGGTTTTCTATTGAAAGTTAGATGTCATTTTAAGTAACTTTACTGCATGCTCCCTATGCAAAGAAATTGAAAGTTGAGTATAAATGACCCTGTTGTTCTCCTGCATTTGAGAAGTCCAGCATTATTTTTGTACAAGCAGATCGTACACACAGATACAAAACCAACATAAGACAAATTGCTACAATAAAACACCTACAATTGCATAATGATCACAAATATAAAAATATAAAGGCATCCCTTTCTCACCTGTTCAGCAAAAGATATAACTTAATCATATTCTTATAAAGAGGTAGACCAATTTCTATTGCATCCTCAGCTGTCAAATTCTCATCACAGCAAGATGACACGGCAGCTAGAGGTAGAAGCAATTAAAAGTCAGCTAAATTTGTATATAAACAGAATAGCACTGATTGTATCAGCTTGATGGATTTATCAATAGGTTAGAGACTACAGGAAACCAGGCTGTCCCTGAAAATAAGCTTGAATATCGTTAAGGCTTATACCAGATGGGACTGAAAATTGGCCTGAAATACACAGGCCAAGAATCAGCCACTATGCCATTATTAGCTTTATGTCCAGCCTGCACAATGAACAATTGTAAACCCGGGTGCAGGCACTCGCAGCGGATTATGGTGAGAGAATGCAAATGCTCATGTTTCTTCTAATCTGGTAAAATAGAACATAAAATTAAAACATAAAACCTGCTAAATATGAGATAACTGTAAAGGGGCAAACAGTTTTCTTCCCAGAACTGTATAAACCGTACCTAAATTATATTTATTATTGAAGGAGCAATATTTTGCCAGCTTTAAACTAGTGAATCTAGTCTAAGTAATGCTGAAAGATGAAGGGCTCAAAAACTTACCAGTAAAGCAAACCAATGGGGTAACTAACTATAGATATATATCGAAATTAAAAAATGAAGAGAGAAAAAATACCTTATTATCATAAGGTATAAACTGCCCACACATGCTGTGAAAAATATGACCCACAGTTATTACAATTTTACTTTTATTCATATAAAAGAATTAAGACTGCACAAAAGTCAAAACAAAGACACACCAAACACGTATATTCAAGATCTCTGGCTGCAGCTACTTTATGATCACTAAAAATGTTTTCATAGCCTGTTCTGTCTCCTATCTCCCACTATGCTACAGTATAAACTAAAAGGAATGATCCAGGGTGACACTGCAATTGAGCACATTTGAGGAATTCTAAAATGTTAAGGCTAAATATTTAAATATGAAACGTTTGCAGAAAAGCAAACCCGTTCTCCCCTAAGTACTACTGGAAACAGCTCTTTAAAGGAGAAGGAAAGGTAAAAACTAAGTAAGCCTTATCAGAAAGGTCCATCTAAATATATCAGTAAACCCCCAAAGTAATGCTGCTCTGAGTCCCCTGTCAAAAGAAACACAGCATTTCTTTCCTTCTATTGTGTACACATGGGCTTCCTGCCTTCAGCTTAAACCTCATTGCCCTGGGCAAGAGCATGCTCAGTTTGTTCCTGTTCCCCCCCTTCTCTACTGTAATCTGAGCCCAGAGCAGGGAGAGACTCAGGCAGGAAGTGATGTCACACCACATTAATACTGCAGCTCCTATACTAAACAAACAGAGAGCTTCTAGAGCTTTTTACTCAGGTATGGTAAAACATTCTACAGAATAAATATAGCATTCTAGCTTGCATTATGGCAGCTAATCTATTGGCAATAAAATGCCTCCGTAGCTTTCCTTCTCCTTTAACAATATGCTTTGTGCTCTTAATGGTGTTTAAAAAACCAGTTATTGGCGTCACTAAAATAATTAATTGTTGTTATTATACATGTGTAGGCAGCATTAGGTTGTACCAATAAGGGTTTTTTTTTCTCCATTCCTTTCTAAAGAGAGACTTGTCTAAGTTAAAGGATTCTTATGTAGCTTTTTTAACACAAGATAGATATATATTGATCATTATATAGCAGCAAGTAAAAATTATGACTAAGCATGCAGAAAGTTATTTTTAAGTTTTAATAGCAAAGTACATATAAAAAGAATCAATTACCTTTGTAAAATTTTAAAACAATGTAACAAAACAGAAGACAAATGCATGCAGATAAGCTTTTTGACAAACCTTCAAAAACAGCAAGCAGCATGGCAGGATCAGTCGTCACACTTTGGGAATTCAGCCAAGGTATTAAAAATGGTTCCTTGTTAACTATTCTTGAGGGATTTGTATTTGTTGGTTCATGGAATTTAGCAGGTAGACTACTGAACTCCATAAGGTGAATGTAAGAAAGCCATGCTAAGCAGCGATCCTGCAGGGTAAGGTGATCTGCTATACTCTTCTTGTTAGCACACTTTAAAGCATTCTGTAAAGCATATTAAAACAGAAGCGTTTAAAATTAATTCAAATAAGGTAAAAATTTGAAAAAAAAAAAAAAAAAAAGTTTACAAAATAGAAATCTTAGCGATATGCATAGATGAGTAATTGCCTCCCATTGGCAGCAATGGAAATCAAACGCAAAGTAGTAGACCGTACATCTGTGCTTTTTTGTGTGACATTTGTAAGCTAAGGACACCGAATCACCCAGTATGAAGCACTTCTCAATGGTTTGATAAGTACTAATAAAAATGGGTGATCAGTGCTGGAAAATGTAAGTCACATGAGTGCAAATATATGAGTTTGTCCTAATAATGGAAATGTACCTTCTTTAGATTTTGGTACAGTAACCATAGAACCAGTGGAGACATTTCCAATAGACACCTGAAAGCGTTTTTGAAAAGCAAGCTTTAAGCAGGAACATTTTATAAAAGATGGCAATGAATACATTATAACTTTGCATTTTTTTTTTTTTGGCTTTTGCAGTAGTCCCTTTTCATTTCATCTGACACATAGAGTAATCCAACATTCATAGTTTAGTCTGGAAGCAAATACTTAACTTGCAAGCAATTCACACATACAGTACACCTATGTACTAACCACATGGGCCAAAGATCCTCCAGCAAGATAAATATTTGTCATCTAAAATGGGCTCTCCATATCCTACTATTAGGAAACATGGCTATTAGGAAACATGGCCTATTAAGATAAAACCCTGCCAGCTAGATGAATGCTCATAAAAATGAAAAAAACAAAAAAAAACAAACCCTTCTGCGAGGCTTTATCCAGTTTCCTCCACACTGTCATGTCTTCAATAGCATCATCTAAGAAGGATGGGCCCTTAGATTTACTCTTTTATTATTTTAAACGGTTTAGAGACTTTTATTGCTTTAAGTGGTTCTAAGCACTTTTGAGCACATTTCCCGCCAAAGGGATTTCTGCTTTTCCCACCCCAGGGGGTTTGTGCTAGATTACAGAAATCAATTAGTGAAGTACTTGGTTACTTCTGAAAAATCTTACTGTAGAAGATCTTCCTCCCAACTCAATCAGATGGCAGTGGCCAGAGCTAAAGCTATGGTGGAGATGACCCAGCCACTGTAGGAACCCAAAGACCTTGGTTATGCATTACATGTAATTTTTTTTTTGTTTTTAAAGAGCCATAGCTTTGCCTACTGGGCCCATATGCTTTAAATAATACATATTTAAGTTCTGAATATTATATTGGATTGAGTGTGCCTGAAATGGCATACATTGCTGAACTGATGGCCACTGGTGTCCACAATGACAACTCATGGATACTGTAAACAGGGAAAAAGCTACTGTAGCAAAGCGCTCTATTGGATCCAAATTTACCAGGATTCCTTCTGACAGGCTGACTCACATCTACATCCAGTTTCCATTTACCTCTGTAACTAGAAGATATACAGCACACAAGTGCAAATCTCTTTACAACTCTCTGGATGTGGCCATCCTGCGAGTAAGGCTGATAAAGGGCTCAGTTCTTTACTACCTTATGGTAAGGAAGTCACTCTTGATCATTGTTTGGAGACAGTTGGCCCTGAGACCTAACATCAAGACAATTTTGCAGAATACAGCCTAGAAGGTTCCCCAATATACGGACCTTGGACTTCATGTGGAATAAAAATGGAGAATCCAGGAGGATCTCTATGAATCCCTAGATTCATAGAGAGCATTTTTCAGGTCAGAAGGATGCTGGAGCTTGAAGCTCTATCTTGTTTGTGTCCATTTTTTATTTTGCCTTAAGAACAACCTTAGTCCAAATCTGTAGTTTTCTAAAGTGATCTCAGAGATTTAACTTTTCCAGAAACCAATAGTTTCATCATTCTGCCATGAACCCAACATCTTAGAGAGGATGAAATTAAAAAGTTGCACTGCAATACTAAATTCAGACAAAATCCGCTGGACAGAATCTGCACGGAGGGGTAAGTAAAGAGTTAGGGGCATTTGCCTGGGGGGCAGCTAGGCTGAGGGAGGGGGGTCTATGTCGGGTAGGGGGAAGGGGTTTTTCACTTTACGGTTTATCCTTTAATCATCAGTGCCATTAGTGCCCTAAGAGGCTCATTCCTGCGTACTAGACAGTCAGACACAAAGAGTCACAACAGATATGTTGGGCAACTATGCAGTCAATCAATCACATTTTAGAGGCTGTAGCTAAAACAAGCTTCAGAAGGGAAGGTCCTCCAAGCTGAGGTCACTTGGGCCAAAGGCAGAAACCACAGCTCATGTGCTGGAGTCTTTGAAACATTGCCATTTAAAAATTCTGTGAGCAACATCTGAGTCCCAGCCCCCCCCCCCCACCACCACAATATGTGGAATGTTTAACTGTCAATCAAAGTCTGACTATAAGTCCTGAATGAAGGTCAGATCGCCAAGTGGAAGATAAAAAGACCATTTTTATTTCAGAAATGGTACAGAATTAGTTATTGAATATATTTAGAAAGTTTCTTTTTTCCCCACCAGAGATGGAGCTTATATTAAAAGGTATTCATAAGTCATGATTTTTATGGTATAGTTTTTATTACTAAAATTAAACTGTGTGCATTGCAGGTACTTAATTCCATCATTTAAAATTTTATTTTTGAACCAATTTTTTTTTCAGTTGTAATATTGATGTGTATGTAGCCATCTCAGATAATTGTGCCTGGTCATGTGCTTTTAGAAAGAGCCAGAACTTCACAATGGAATTGCTTTCAGATTAGCTATTGTTTCCCCTGCTAAATGTAAGTGACGAATTGGGTTAACCCGGACTTGAATTTTTACTATTGAGTACTATTCTCATATCTACCACTAGGTGGGGCATGGGAGAATTTTTAGCAATGCAAGTGTCTGGGAGCTGTTATATAGTTACCTTCCCATTGTTCTGTTTGCTCTTTTGAAAGAGATTCTACTCAAGGAGTATTACCTGATGCATTTTGTAAAAAAAGAAAAATGTTTTCCTATGATAGAATACCTTTAAATTTCCATTTCCGCAAAAGCTTCCCTTTAAATACTTCCTAAAGAATGGAGTAATTCTTGCTACTTAATAATAGTCACTATACCACAGGTTCAATAATATGTATGAAGAACAGCATTAGCAGTTACAGGGAAGTAAAATACACAAACCTAAAGTAACTGTCAAACAGATGTCATACAAACCTGAAAAAGAGCAAGTGCATTTTGCAGCCTTCCTGTGATCAGACTTAGATGTACCCGATACAGCAATGTCTCTAAAAGCTGCAAAGAAAGAAGATCTGACTTTTTCTCCTCCTCTACCCTGTCCATCAGGTACTGCAGTGTTCTGCTGCATACAGAATCCTTCCCATCAAAGGAATTTTCCAAATTTAAATACTGAAATAAAAAAAATAAAAAAATGGTAAAAAAGAAAAGCAGCTACCGTAAATCTCTGACAATTCTACTAGGGTATGAAAAAAAGTTAACAGGAAGGTTAATAAACACTCTCCATTAACATTCTGGAAATTGCCATTTTAACTGGCCCCATAGACAAATGCTCTTCCAATGACAATACTCTAGAATAGTTCAACTACTTGTACAGCGGAGATAAGATTTCTGGGTACATGCACTGCATAAAGACAGATTTCCAACAGATACTTTCTGTGCGCATTTCATCCTTCAACCTGAACTCCTCATTCACAGGTACCTTGGGGAATGACATAGGATAGCTACTCTACCAGGACCATTTTCTACCAGATAGAATTATTTAAATAAAATATTCCCACTTGCAAAGGCAGAGAAAAGCCAGCATATGACTGCTTCTAGGAAGGGAGGTTCTGTGTGCCATAGATGATTCAAGAGGAAAGAAAATTTAGTGGCGAGTATCAAAAAATACCCTTTTCTCTTATAATAATCTGTGGGACCCAGGAAACATGAGGGCATACCAAAACGGTCTCTCAATTAGCAAAGCCAATAGCATAAAATCATCACCACTACCTTCTTGTCAAAGAGAACAGTTTCTGCATACTAGTTCACCAGAGGCCTCAGTTCCCGAAGGCACAGGAAGAACTGATGCCCTTAGTAGAGTGGGCTCTGATCCTTAGTGGATGAGTTTCCCCTTGGCCTACTTATGTATGACAAATAGCCACTCTGATCCACCAAGAGCCAGGGAACCTTTTTGGGCCCTGGAATGCATTATGGAGGGTGAAGTTCTCCAGCATGGTCAAGGTAGAACTTGAAAACCCTGACCAGGTCTAAGAAATGGAATGCCACTTACTTGGGTTTGCACGGGAGTGGACAATAGAAAAGGATATTGATTTGTGAGAAATTCAAAGACCACTTTGCGTGCCAATGTGATTTTGATGAGGAAGACCACCTACCAAATGAGAGAGGCAGGTTCTACTTTTCCTTGTACCGGACTCCGGCACAATGGGAAGTGTTTGAACAGTAGTGACTGCTGTGGAGAGTCAGGATGGTGACTGGAGCTACCCTGTAGGATCTGTGGCATATTAGTCCAGGGTGTGGAGGTAAAGGGGAGAAGGATGCCACTTGGGAACAGGGATTAATAAGATCCCGATACCCTTGAGGACACCAGAAGAACTAGTTAGTGGTTCACTAGTGATATAGCAGCTGGGGTAGAAGTCTTCTACTTCTTTTAGCATCCTGTCTCCTGGTGGTGGAAGATATAGCTAGGATTCACATGTCTGTTGCAAGTGAATTGGAAACTAAAGCCCAGTGTGAATGCTGCTCACTACCTGCATGTTAAGACTAAGGCAGCAAAAAGCAGGGACTGCTGTGTATGACTGGTTCTTCCAAAGAGCACTCTGAAATAACTGCATTTGGTCACAAATAAAGAATCATCATAATTATATGGTCAGCCAGATATGTGGTGCAGGTAGTGGTGATGGGAAAGAAAGTACTAAACATGTAGAGGAGTTAAAGGCAGGCTGAGTAAACTGAAAAGCATAAAATCTATCCTAAGTGAAGAACTACAGGTATGGGGTCAGTTATCCGGAAACCCATTTTCTAGAAAGCCTAAGAATAGTCGCCGGCGTCCAAGAATAGTCTCCAAGAATATTCGCCGGCATCCAAGAATGGTCACCGGCATCCAAAAACGAGACGCCAGCACCTCCAATGGGAGCAGAAACCCTCAATTTTTTGATTGAAACTTACCAGATGCTGCTGCATTTTTCACCCTAGACTTATACTCGAGTCAATAAGCTTTTCCGGTTTTTGGAGGTAAAATTAGGTACCTCGGCGTATACTCGGGACGGCTTATACTCGAGTATATGCGGTACTTATTTCATCCTGCACAAACATGAACGAATATGAGTAGCAGCCACTGTATGGGGAATGCAGGATTCTTTTATGAAATTCTGTGCATAGGCTATATGGGACATTTGTGTGATATGGACAAAGAGGATGCTTTGCTAAAAAGTTGCTGTCCATAATAAGTTCAAAAAGCACTGAAATAGTGAAGCAATTCAAATGTGTTTTTGTAGAGACAAAAAGAAATGTAGGAAATACTTACAGTCCACCAAATGTCATATGAGGAAGCATATTCAACAGCAGTTTCACACATCTCTTGCACTTCTTCTCTAGAACCCCTTTTAGAGAACAGCTTAAGGTAATGACGCCAAATCTCTGAATTTTCTCTGTTATGTTCTAGCGCACGAGATAGCACATTTAATGAGGAGTCTAAACACTCTGAAGGAGAGCTGTGCAAGAAAACAAACACCACTAAATATACAAATGGAAGCCAAATGGAATAAAAATACATATATAGTAGAATATCCAAGTCAAAAAGAACAATTACAGAGATTCCAAACAAGCAATATAAAACAGTGGAAGTAGTTATCAATTCACATGTGTGAAAGGGTAGTAGAAGCATTAAACACTATGCCCTAGCAACAGTGCTATTTTCTTGCATTCACATCTTGGCAAACAATGTTACAGACTCACAAAATGGCCCATGAACAGTTGCTTTTAGAAGAGGATCTGGATTGTGTCAATACCCAATAAAACACACTGTGTAAATTTGGGAGTTTCACCTTTAAGTTCAACTTTAGTATGTTTAGAAGGACTAATTCTAAGCAACTTTTAAATTGGTCTTCATAGTTTATTTTTTATGTTTTTTTTCTTCTGACTCTTTCCAGCTTTCAAATGGGGGTCACTGACCCCATCTAAAAAACAAATGCTCTGTAAGGGTTACTACTAGTTTTTATTACTCATCTTTCTATCCAGGCCCTCTCCTGTTCATATTCCCGTCTCTTAATCAAATCAGTGCAAGATTGCTAGGGTAATTTGGACCCTAGCAACTAGATTGCTGAAATTGCAATACTGGAGAGCTGCTGAATAAAAAAAAAAACTCAACTCAAAACTAACAAATAATAAAAAAAATGAGAACCAAGTGCAAATTGTCTCAGAATTTCACTCTCTACATCATACTATAAGTTCATTTAAAGATAGACAACCCCTTTATGGCAATATATGATCAGGGATCAAGGAAGGGAAGATAATATTTTGAGTGCCTTACTACTTTTTATGAAGCCACCTCATTGTAAGGTGTGGCAGCTTACATTTCTGGTGAATCAAAGCATCCTATTGCCTTTCTTTTAATGTTTGGGGTTACTAATTTGGCAGTAAAAGATCTGTATGGAACTAGACTATCGGCCACAAAGTATTGGAAGAATACATAATTTTTTTTAATCAAATTTTATATTTGAAGGACACAAACTACAAGGCATTGAAACATGTTTTAGAATACTTTTGTCTACCTCACATTAAGTTAAAGCAGACCTATAACCCTGAGAAATAACTCCAAATTATTTTCTATTGGGTTTTTCAAGCAAACAAAGTTCATTCACACTATATATCTAAATTATTTATATTGTTTTGGCAGGCAGACGTCATTTTGTGAACACTTTTATTATGGCAAGCTTTGCAGGATGCCAAAATCATTTATATGGCCAAGAATTTGGAACCTCATACACATACCTGTACACAGTGGCGAAAATGGAGGGAGGAAAGTGAGGAGGGTTGCAACATTTAGGAAGTTGCAGAATTAAAAGTAATTGCCTGTCCCACAGGGCACAGAGGTGGGGTAGGCAATATATAATTGATAGTTTTAAATTCCTGTATAACTGCTATGGATGTTTTAAAAAAATAATTGGGTTTTAGGTTTAATTTAAAAAAAAAAAATTATTCTACAACGCTTTATGTCTGTGTGACAATGTTCCCTTTAACTCCTCCTTGGCTATGTGCACACATTTGTGCCCAGGGTCAGAATAAATACAAATGTGTGTTTTTACACAAAAATACTTTGGGCACACCAAAATTTGTTGTGTGCACTGCTCTCAAAATTTGTGTACGCACACAGCTTATAGGGAATATTGGCGATAGGTCGCCTTTAATTTTAACCATCCATTTAAATGTAATAGCCAAAGGAGCTAGCAACAATTGTCTGGTGAATTGGAGACATTTACATTAGACTGTTGGTGGGAAAATGCAGAGACCTCAGATCCACCTACAATGGGCCAACACTGCAAAAACACAGAAGCAAGGAGGCAAAGACTCCTTTCAGCTTCTTGCCAAAACAAACGACATTATGCAGGCTCATATCAATGGAAAAAAATAGTCCTGTGCAGTCTTAGCTTAATTACAAGTGTTTAAAGCAAGCAACTATTATTAAAAAGCAGAAGTAAAATGAACAGTTGCATTAAACAAAATACAACTGTGGTCCAAAAAGTAGATTAATCGTTTATTCTTCATTCATGTAGAGTGACATATTTTGGCATTAGAAGCAGCTGTGTAATTTATTACTTTCAAATGCAGCCAAATTACAAAACAAGATATAATAGGTAGTTTCTCCTGGCTGCTCCAATACAAAGAAGTGCTTGTACCGTTTACAAGATAAATTAAGGAAAATAAAGAGGCACTGGACAGCAGAAGAAAGACTTTCATTCACTAGGTGAAATTATTCTCCCACTTACAAAGGCTGCTAGACTAGAAAGGTATGTTAAAATAAAAAAATACCTACCTTTCACTCTGGTGCAAGCATTTGTATGCCAGCTTGATCCAAAGCTGGATATCCTGAGGATTTTCCAGCACACTTGCTTCCAGGTTGATAATGTTATCTGTCTCATTAGTGAAATACCTAACATCGTCTGGAGTGACAACAGCATCTTCAGGGAGCACCCTGGTTTTGAAATTTGATGAATGCGCTAGATAAAACAAACATTCTCTCAGATAAAGCAAGGGGAGAAAATACATTTTATAATTTACACAACTTATAAAACAGAGAAGCACAATTTAATGCAATCATAAAAAAAGCCACAACAAAGTGCCTTTTTTAACATAACCCCCTTTGAGTTTCTCTAAGTTTGCCCAGGAGTAGAAACCCATAGTAACCAATAAGATGTTAGCTTTTAAACAGGTGACCAGTAAATTTTGGGTTACTGTTGGTATTGTGAGGCGTTTTAAACATGAAATATATATATATATATATATATATATATATATATATATATATATATATATATATATATATATATTATATATATATATATGGAAACTATACAGTGCTGTTCCACACTTTCCAAAACGTTATGTATAATTTGGGATTCAAGTTAGATTGATTTATACCCATTTAACAAGTAAGGTACTACACATTCCTTGTGGATGGGGCATTATTAGAATATTACAGTGGCAGAAAAATATCAGTTTCCCAAGCAGAATTAATGATTATTCAGAATGGATTTGTTAGCATGTACCTTGCCTTCTGAGAGGGATGAATGGACCTAACCTACTGTATGTCAAGTAAATGTCTTTTCTGTCAATGCTATTCTAGTAGTCTGATCCAAACTACACAAAAGAATTAACATGAGGCAAAAATAGTAAACATACATTCTTTAAAAAAAAAAAAAAAATCTGCTGCTCTGAAGCACATATTCAAGAACATGTTGAGGAATTACTGTTGCCTCTGCCAACTTTAACATTCCTTAACCACTTGCTGGAATTTAGTTTGGTTTAGTAAATGCAGTATTATCGTTTACACTTAACGGCTAAAATAAAAAACAAATCAGGGATACCAATAAATAAACGTTTACCAGAACTATCTGCTTTTATGGTCTTCTCCTCCTCATCGCTGCTGTTACTGTCTGAAATCGGTTTTCTCCAGTACACTGGCCTCCATTTTCGTTTTTCTTTATAGGTGGTATGAGGTGGCACTGTAACACACCAAATTGAAACCTCAGTTTGAACAAATAAAGAAGCTTTATCGCCTTGTCAAATCTGTTGCTATGAATATTTGTAACCCTGAAAAAGCTGAATGATCTAATAATGATCAGTAGTCAATCATTATTTAAAATGCAGAAAATGTACACACAGATTCTGCAGTGGTAGCAAGGAGCATGATATTCATTCTCACCTAGTAATTTAGCATAGCGTGCACAATAATTATATATGGTGACATGGTGACAAATAAACACCTACAATATTACCCTCTGGATAGTACTGTTGTATTACCAAAAGAATGAACACTCACTGTGCTTGTTGCTTTCATTGACATAACTAACAAGAAGAACAGACATTTGGTCCATTGACATTCGATCCCAATTAACACCAAAAACTTTGTCAACATATTTCTCTGAAAAGATATAAACAATAAAGAATTCAAATTATACGAGTAAAGAAACAAGTTCTTATTTGCACAATTTCTTGTTAGTTTTGTTATACTAAATAATGGTACATTAAGGGGTACATTTACTTAGCTCAAGTGAAGGATTAGAATAAAAAAGGAGATTTTGTGTACTCACCGTTAAATCTCTTTCTCTTCAGTCGCTTGGGGGACACAGGGACAGTGGTTATAGCTGGAACCACTAGGAGGCAGGACACAATAAAAAAATAGAAACTTGACCCCTCCTCCTCCTGCTATACCCCTCCTCTGTAGGCAGAGACACTCAGTTCGTACCAAAGGAGAAACAGGAGGTTATCAATAATCAACAGAAAATCTGATAACTAATTACAAGAAGAACAGTCTGAAGCCAAGAGAAGGCCTCTATTCAGGGAGGGAAGCCCTGTGTCCCCCAAGCGACTGAAGAGAAAGAGATTTAACGGTGAGTACACAAAATCTCCTTTTCTCTAGGTCTGCTTGGGGGACACAGGGACAGTGGGGACGTACCAAAGCTGTCCCCTGAATCTAGGGCGGGAAGTAGAGGCCTACGTGGAACCAGCCACTGCAGCCTGAAGTACCTTCCTGCCATAGTGGGTGTTAGATGCCACAAGGTGCCAAACTGGTAAAATTTGGCAAAAGTATGGATCGAAGTCCACGTTGCAGCCTTGTTCCGCTGAGGCTTATTTTCGAAAAGCCCTCTGGTGGAATGTGCCCTGATTGATCTGGGGGAACCTGACCCTGTGATGAATAGGATCTCTGGATGGCCTGCTTTATCCATCAGGATATGGTGGTCTAAGGACAAGGAGTCCGATAGACGGATGTCCTCAACCCGGTGCAGGTAAAACTTGAAGGCCCTAACGGGGTCGAGGGTGTGCAGTGCTGCTTCCTTCGCATTGGAAAGGGATGGGCAGAAGGTAGGAATCGTAATTTCCTGGTTGAGGTGGAAAGTGGAAACCACCTTGGGAAGAAAAGAGGGAGAAGTATGAAGTACTGCCCTGTCGTTCCGGAAGGTCAACAGAGGAGACCTACAGGATTGGGCAGAGATCTCAGATACTCTCCGTGCTGAGGCAATAGCCAGCAGAAAAAACTGTTTTCCATGTGAGCCACTGAAGTGGAATTGTAATAAAATAAAAATAAAAGAGCAAAATAAATAGTAAAATACTCCTGAATGCAGGAGACGGTCCTAACCTCCTGAGGACACAACGAAACTGAGTGTGTCTGCCTACAGAGGAGGGGTATAGCAGGAGGAGGAGGGGTCAAGTTTCTATTTTTTTATTGTGTCCTGCCTCCTAGTGGTTCCAGCTATACCCACTGTCCCTGTGTCCCCCAAGCAGACCTAGAGAAAATACTACAAAGGCTGCTAGACTTTTCAAAGTATTTTTTTGACTACTTCGACCATCGAATTGGCTACTTCGTCCTTCGACTACGAATCGAACGAGTCTAACTAAAAATTGTTCGACTATTCGATAGTCGGAGTACTGTCTCTTTAAAAAAAAAAAAAAACTTTGACCACCCAAAACCTACCGAGCATCAATGTTAGCCTATGGGGAAGGTCCCTATAGCCTTTCAAGCCAATTTGGGATCGAAGGGAAATCGTTTGATCGATGGATTAAAAACAATTTTTCCTTTGAACGTTCGATCTCAGGAAATGCGGTCAATCCTTCGACTTCAATATCTGAAGTCGAAGGATTTTACTTCGACGGTCGAATATCGAGGGTTAATAACCCTCGATATTCGACCAATAGTAAATGTGCCCCTAAGTGGTTTTGAAACCTTATGGATGCATATACAGGTATTCTACATTTTGACTAGGCTGTAACAAAACACCGGGATAGGATTGTTTTCTTATATAGTGTTGCAAGTGAATGTGAGCAAATATTACTTGAAACCGGAGAATATTTTATGTTTTAATGTGCATTTCCCATGACTTCAACAATAAGCAATCGATGCAATAGAAATAGCACTAGATGATATTGTGTATCTAGATAGAGATGAATTGCTACAAATACTTGAAGAAAGTTTTTTAGGTAATGTCATAAGGATTAGCGCTATTCGAAATAAAATTTACCAGAAGCAACTTCAATTTCTTCATCTGTACTTTTCTCAGAGCATCCAATCAGGTCTAGGTTATATGAGAGGATGTCTTGAAAAAGTTGCTTTCTGCTGAGGGTACAATCCCGCATATGTTGCCTAGATAACAAATTCAACAACCCAATGAATTAATATACTTTCTCCAATAATTGCACTGGTCAAAATGAAAATAAGTAAGAGGGAAATTTTTCAAAGAATAGGAAGAAAAAAACCTCACCATGGACAATCATCGTCATTACATGTGCCGGTTAGATCAAAATGACAAAAAAAAGTTTTGGGCTCAATCATATTACTGTGGGATACTGAGCTTAGAAGCAGCTTTTCTTTTGTTCGAAAATATGGACTGAATCTGCCAAACAAAAATCAAATTTTACTTTTGTATAGGTAATATAGCATTTGCATTAAACAGATTTGAGAATTACCAATTACTTAGACTGGGACACAAAAAAAAAAAAAAATCGAGGGAGAAAGAGGGATTAAACAGGAAAAATGTGGGTAAATCCATTTCATGTACCCTCAATGAAAACAATTGTTCCGGACATTATACAGTCACATATAAGGCATTGATTTCTTCAATAATGAGGAAGACAAAAGTATACTAAAAAAAAATGGTGAAATAGCACCATCTTGTGGTATTACAGCTCAAAGTTAATGATGAATTATGCATAACTTTAAATGTTAGCCTTCCAAACACTTTTCAGGTAAGGTTTCAAATAGTACACCAGAAATAAAGACTTTCTAAAAATGTACTGCTCCTCTCTGATGTTTCAGGCTGTCAGTAATCCAGGTGCAGAGCGAGCTGTAACAATTTTCTACATTAGTTGATACATTTTTCAAGAGCATCTGTGGAATGTTACCAACTGTTGCATCATAACAAATGCCTTTAAAAAAACTCAAAGACCAATAGATAAGAAATGTATGCACTAATGTAGAAGACAAAACCGTTTACAAAGTAAACATTTAAAATGAAAATTTAGCATGCCTGCAGGCATAAGATTACAACCACTGCAGGTGGCTTTCTACAACTGAAGTCTGAATCTGTTCATGCAATAACTACAAATAAATCATTTCTTGGAAATAAATAGTTTAGCATATATGAGAACATTTTCCATGTTAAATGAACGGAACATCGTGATCTTATTGGGCAAGAACTGAAGCACTGTTTTGAGGAACATATTTAAGGTGTAATAATTCATGTATGTTTTATTTAAAATGGACGGAGGACGTCTCGCATCCTGGGCTAGAGGAGATTCATTTTTCTAGTGAAAGGTAATGTTATTGACCTGTGTGCGGGTAGTCGAACTTGTTTCCTTTTTTTCGGTTTCAAGAACTGAAGCACTGTTAACTGCTAACGAAACAAGTGACCTAGGGCTGAACCCCACTGCACAGAATGCAGCATTTTCATCCGACAGTCGGATACATGTAGTTTGTACCCGCGATTTCCCATTAAAGGAGAACTTAACCCCCATAGTGATAAGTCCCCACATCATCATCGCATTCCATGTGTCGGATGTAAGCACGCCATGGGGTTCAGTCCTTATACCCCAATTTCAATTTGAATAGCTGCTCCCATGGCTGTATAAAAACCCCTTGAACTTTTTGCTTTGCTGGTCCCTAAATACACAAACTGAGAAGGAAATGAACTTTGATATTCAAAGCGATGTCTTGCCATGTCGTAACTATAATGAGCACCAAGCAATGCAAATTTGCCTTGTCCTAACCTCCTTTATAATCCAACACTCATGTTCTGTGATAATACACAAACTTGTATCGTAACAGCTTAATCCTACCTGTAGGATTTAAACACAAGAAGGGGACTTTTATACGGTTCAAATGGCAACGGCCGAGTGTCTGTCTGCTTTGCAGGAAATATATCCACATCAACAGGTATTTCCTAAAGAAAGGATACAAGTGTTAATATAATTCAGTAAACTACATTCTACTAAGGGGGCACACAAAACTACAAAGCTATACTATATCCCGCAAAGCACAACTTCTTACTTAACATTAAAATCTCATGAAAGTGTCGCTATGAATGCAAGAACCGATTAAAAAGATTTTTAAAGAATACAAAATTACCTTCCCTGAAGCACACTTTTCCTGAGGCAACATTAGCTTGCTGGACTCTAAAAGCAGTTCTTCCAAGTTATTGGTGTCGGAGTAAAGGCTTCTCAACTCCTCAATTTTCAATCCTAAGAAAAGTTCTGAACTGTCTGAATTTATTATGGAAGGTTTATTTGAGCTGTCCTTATTGGGAGTATGATCGGTATGCCTCAGGTTTGGTTTTGTAAAAGCGTTGTCTCTAAATGACCTTCTCCTCTCTTTAACACACACAGTCAAGTCTTCATCCTCTGCATCATTTTCCTCTGCACCAAGGGTTATTTTGTCCTGTGAAAGGTCAAGAAGCGAAGGCTGTGGAATAACAAATTCAGGTGTTTCTTCTATCACAGGATGGTGGTGAATGGGCTGCTCTTTTAATTTCTGGGACTGCATTCCTTTCAGTTTTTGAATCTTGAGGGCATATTCCTGCTCCAGTAGCTGCAAGCGCTTTTTTTCTTTAGCAATTGCCTCTGCAGACTGCCTACCAGGACTGTTGGTTAGGGTATTTTTGAAGATTTTATTTACCTAAAAAAAAAAAAAAAAAACACAATTGGAACAAAAAAGCTATACCATATAACAGATGGCTGGCTATTTAAAAACAAAGCATGAGCTACATTATTTGTTTGACATACAAAACACTAGGGATGCACCAAATTCAGTATTCAGCCTTTTTCAGCTGGATTCACCCAAATCCTTGTGTCATGTGACTTTTAGTCACAAAAACATTTTTAGCCATGCACTGGGCTCTCTTTTTCCCCCCTACCTGATGTGCACATGCAAATTAGGGTTCGGAATTCGGCCGAATCTTTCACAAAGATCCAAAATAGTGGATCTGGTGCATCCCTACAATCCACAGAACTAAAATAACATATTAGACAAAATACATTTAATAAAAGAAAAACAAACTTAAGTGGCATCCTGAGAAATTGCTGCTGCTAAAACTCATAATTTTAACATAGAATTTCAGAAACAATGAAATGACAGTCATGAAAAAGAGAGATTTCAGAGCTTTGCCAAAACTGCCTGAAGGCGTGTCAGTACAACAGACTTTGTTACCTTTCCTCCTGAAATAATTTTGTAGTTCCACATTCAGATGTGAAAAACAAAGTCTGTGAATTTCCATTCTTGAGTGTTTTTGCTCAACTCTCAAAATGTAAGATTACAGATCACCACAGAAAAACTCACACACTTCCTATTCACTGCTATGGAATTTTTAGAATCGTATTTATTAAAAGGTGAACGCTGACATTCTACCATTAATAACTACACTTCTAAAAATTCCATAGGAATGAATAGAAAGTGACTCAATTTTTCTCTAATTTTTACATGCCCCTTAGTCTATAAACATGAACCCTGTAGGAATGCGGCCCTTAAAGGGGTTGTTCACCTTTAAGTTATCTTTTACTATAAGTAACTTTTTAGTTTGTTTTTTTTTATTTTTTTTTAACTTCTTCTGGCTCTTTCCAGATTACAAATAGGGGTCACTGGCGCCATCAAAAAACAAATTGTCCGTAAGTCTATACATTTAGAGGCACATTTATCAAGGGTTGAATTTTTAATTCATGTGAGTTTTTCAAAACTCCCATTAACTCTAAATACGACCTATTAAAATGTATTAATACAATAGAATTTTTAAAAGTTAGATGAATAGAATTGACCCGAAAACTCTAATCAAATTTAAATCAAATTTAAAAAGCTTGATTCATGTTTATTTCTCTGAAAAAAAACTTGAATGTGAGGAAGGCTGCAAACCACTCCAAATTGATCCCTGGGCGTCTCCCATTGACTTAAACAGCAATTTGGCAGGTTTTAGATGGTGAATAGTCAAATTTGAGTTCTAAAAGGGGCAGTATGATAAATCTCGAAAATGTAATTACATTTTTTTTTTAAAAAAACTGGAATCAAATTTTAACAACTCCCTAGTCAAATTTGGCAGGTTTAACCCTTGATAAATCTGCCCCATAATGTTATTGGTACTTTTCATTCTTCTTTCTATTCAGGCCCTCCCGGTCCCTACTCACATCCCAGTCTCTTATTCAAATCAATGCATGGTTGCTAGTTTAATTTGGACCCTAGCAACCAGCTTGCAGAAACGGCACACTGGAGAGCTGCTAAATAAAAATGATAAAAATGAAAACTAATTGCCTCAGAATACCACTCTCTACATCATACTAAAAGTTAACTCAAAGGTGAACAACTCCTTTAATGACATTTTTTGGCCACCAATAGGTCTTCATGATATTATGTTACATCATTTTATCTGGCCCATGAGGATAGTTTAGTATACACAGAACAAATGTTGAAAAGAAGGGAATACTGCTCCTATAAATCTGTAAAATTCATATATCTTGTAAGTAACAAAAAATATATGTTTATTTAACTTGCATAAAGTAGTAATGTATTTTCATTGTTATGGTTTTGCCATTTTCTTTTGATTAATGGAGAATTACAAAACTTACGCCAGATGTTTTTTGCTCCAGCTTTCGCTTTCCTATTTCTTGACTAATCAGTGCCTTTGTACGAGCAAGTTCCTCACTGTATTTCAAAGCAAGGGTCTTCTTTTCCTGAACTCTGAGCTGAACTCTGGTAATCTATGGTGAAAAAACACATTTAATTAGAACATTAATGTTGAGGAGTGGGAAACAGTTCCTTGAAAGAATCCCATTGAACAAACCAAAGCTGTACCTGCTCTTGAAGATTCTTAAGAAACATTCGATTTGCATTAAGGAACTTTTCAGTTACTTGCATCTGCTCGGTAAGTCTGGTAACCTTAAGCTCTGCTGTTTTAATAGATTCGTTTTTCTTAACCTCTTGCTGCAAGAGATGCTTAAGGACAGACTCATCTTTCAGTAAGAGCATCCTGTTTTGAAAAAAAAAAAAATAGACTTATATAGACTTAATTAGGGATGCACCAAATCCAGGATTCGGCCTTTTTCAGCAGGATTTGGCCGAATCCTTCTGCCCGGCCGAACCGAATCCTAATTTGCATATGCAAATTAGGGGCGGGAGGGAAATTGTGACTTTTTGTCACAAAACAAGGAAGTAAAAAATGTTTTCCCCTTCCCATCCCTAATTTGCATATACAAATTAGGATTCGGTTTGGTATTCGGCCAAATCTTTCACAAAGGATTCGGGGGTTCGGCCGAATCCAAAATAGTGGATTCGGTGCATCCCTAGACTTAATAGACTGCAGCACCAAGTTATCAAAGAAAACTCAAATTTTTTCCTCTGTACTCCACTCAAAGCAATATTTCCTCATAACAGATACTTAAAGCGGTGGTTCAACTTTTAGTGAATTTCTAAGCAACTTTTCAACTGGTCTTTATCATTTTTTATAGTTTCATTTTTTTGACTTCTTCTTCTGACTTTTTCCAGCTTTCAAATCTAAAAAAAACAAATGCTATGTAAGACTACAAATGTATTGTTATTGCTACTTTTACTCATCTTTCTATTTACAACTATACCCTACTATAGTACAATGCACTGCAAAGTCAAGGTTTAAGGCCCTGCAAGTCTTATTAATGGACATTTCTCCTTTCACATGAAAACACTACAAACATTGTAGCGTTTTCATGTAGCAATAACAATACATTTTTTTTATTCTTTTGACTTCTTCAAAGGTGCAGCGAATGGCCTACTCCAAGAAACTTTTCAGATGTCCTTAATTAAAACCAATTGAGAATATTTATCTTCAGATTAGTCTTCTTCCAAATTAGGTCACTGACTGACATAAAACTATTGATCTGTGAGGCTACAATTTTATGGTTATTGATACTTTTTATCACTTATGTTTCAAGACAGGCAATCTCCTACATCTTCTAGACTCTTATTCAAACCACTGCCTGTTGCTATGGTAAATTGGGCCATAGGAAGCAGATAGTTGCTAAAATTCCAAAATAGAGAGCTGCTGAGCTTAAAGCTAAATATCCCAAAAACATAAAAAGGAATAATTACAAATTGTCTTGGAATATTACGGTTTAGATTATACTTACAGTTAAATTAAAGGTGAAGTGGCAAGCATTGTCCTACAATACAGCAATTTTAAATTTGTTTTGGTTCATATGGGAAATATTACTATTATGGTTTATCCTGCAGAGCGAGACTTAGCTACTTGCACATTTACATTTTTATTTGTGACACCCTAAAAACTAGTTTCAAATTAATTTCTATTGTGTGTGTCAAGCAAAATAAACTACTTATTCTATGTAAATTATTCAAATATTGTTTCCTCCAGTCTTGAAACTCAAAATCACATCAAGCAGGTAGGCGCCATTTTGAGGATACTTACTAAGGCAAGGTTTGCATCATCCAATAGCAGACCCCCCCCCCGCCATGTTTTAGTATACAGACTTTTAAGCTTGGGTGATAGGCCCCCTTTAAGGCCAGATCCATACATTGTAGCTGTTTTTATCCTGATATCACTGCAAATCAAGAATTCACAACACCTGGACCAGACGGTATTGACTGGAACACAAAGCTTCAAAATAGCTAAAACAAACTTTCTGTAAGAAAACATCTGGATAGAAGACAAACTTAAAAACACTTACATATGTCTCTTATGTTTTGCTTCAGCTTCCAAGATCTTTGGATTAACTACTGGTTTTCTACTCCCTTCTACTTCCATGTCAGAGTCAGATGGAGATAAAGACCCTTTGGACTGTTCAAATTTTAACAGTTTCTGTTTCTCTCGACTAAACAGACAAAAGAGGAGATTAATATTCTATGATAATACAAAATTAAAATAACTGAATACCGTATGTATCTCTGCCACTGCCAATTCCTATTATTAACTACAAGTTACAATCTACTTTCAAATGTGGTGGGCAGCTGCATACCATAAACTACTTAATAAGTAAGCATTATGCAAATACATTAACATATATATATACCCTTACAGTGTATAATTTAGTTGTGATGTTCTATGTGTCACTTACTGATCACCTCAAAATAATGCAGGTTCCAACTGTAAACAGGAAGACGTGTGTCGAAATAAAAGACACTCTGTCCATTGATTGGCTGCTGTAACCTAGCATGTATGTGTGCCCTTAATTTGTGTGAGCTTTTTATGAGCCAGAGAAATTAACTTTAGAACTTAAAGGGGAACTATAAATAGTGTGTGTGTGTGTGTGTGTGTGTGTGTGTGTGTGTATATATATGTGTGTGTGTATATATATGTGTGTGTGTGTGTATATATGTGTGTGTGTGTGTGTATATATGTGTGTGTGTGTGTGTGTGTGTGTGTGTGTGTGTGTGTGTGTGTGTGTGTGTGTGTGTGTGTGTGTGTGTGTGTGTGTGTGTGTGTGTGTGTGTGTGTGTGTGTGTGTGTGTGTGTGTGTGTGTGTGTGTGTGTGTGTGTGTGTGTGTGTGTGTGTGTGTGTGTGTGTGTGTGTGTGTATGTTCTCTTCAGCAGTCTGTGGGACACAGGGAGCATGGGGTTTAGCTTCTATCATCAGGAGGCAGGACACTAGAAGAAGAGCTGACTACACCCCCTTCAGCTATACCCCTTCTCACCGCAGGGGAGATCAGTTTTGACAAACCAAGAAGGAGACTTAACTCCAAAACTATGTACAATAAAACCACTTAATGGCGAATAAGAGTCTGAGGAGTCGCTTCTGTGTCCCACAGACTGCTGAAGAGAAAAGGATTTAACGGTGAGTACACAAAATCCCCTTTTCTTTTGCAGATATCTGTGGGACACAGGGACCATGTGGACCAAAGCTGTCCCAAAGTTTAGGGTGGGAGGAAGCGAGGCGCAAGTTTTTAAACTACCACGGCCTGTAATACCTTCCTGCCGAAGCGTGCATCCGATGCCGCAAAGACCTCAAATTTATAGAATTTTTTAAATGAATGGATGGAGGACCATGTAGCGGCTCTGCAAACTTGTTCGGCTGAGGCGTGATTCCTAAAGGCCCATGAAGTGCTGATACCTCTCGTTGAATGGGCTTGGATGAGTGTTGGAGGAGTTTTACCTCTGGCCACGTAGGCGCGGCGAATGGCTTCTCTTATCCATTGGGATATGGATGTTTTTTGATGCTGGAAAGTCTTCGCGTATTCCAGAATGTATAATGAACAATGAAGATGATTTACGAAATTCCCTGTCTAGGTAGAACTTAATGGCTCTCACAGGATCTAAAGCATGCAGAGCAGTTTCCTTTGGCGATTGTGGATGAGGACAGAATAATGGCACTGTGATGTCTTGATTGATATGAAAGTCTGAGACCACCTTGGGTACAAACGAAGGAATGGTGTGAAGAACTGCTCGATCCTGATGAAATGTCAGGAAGGGTGGTTGACTTGAGAGCGCACTTAGTTCTGATACTCTAAGACTAAGTGCTGAAGAGATAGCTAGTAGAAACGCCACTTTCCACGAAAGCCACGCCAGTGGAATCGAGGCCGTGGGTTCAAATGGTGGACTTTGTAGTGCCTTCAGCACTAAATTAAGGTCCCACGGAGGAAGTGGATCTCTGTTTGGAGGAACTATACGAGTTGCCCCTTGTAAGAATGTGCGAATATCCATATTAATTGCTAGCTTCCATTGAAAAAGAATTGATAATGCTGAAACCTGGGATCTTAGAGATGACGGAGATAGTCCCTTTTTCAGCCCAACTTGAAGGAATTCGAGAATTAATTATTTTCAGAGAGCTCTGTCCCTGGTGCCTGCCCCCTTCAGTGCCTTTTCCCCAGCCCCTAGCCCCTGTGTCTGACTCTGTCACGTCCCTTGCTGCGTCCAGGACCTGCGTGTCCGGTTGCTATGTAGATACAACTGGTTGCCAACGGGAGCTGTCTGTTACTTCTGTCAGCCGATATAAAGCTTTTCTCTTAGGAATAGTTTTATGAGAAGGCCGAACCAAGAACCGCCGCTCAAGACTGTGCTGCGCACTTCACTAAGGAGCTGGCGGAAGTGACGTTGCTTCTCTATGCACTAACCAAACACAAAATGCCGGCGTTTCCGATGCGTTCCGCAGTTTCAAAGAGAGCGCGATTCTCTTCACTGCGCACATCACAATATGACATGGATAACGTTTCTATATTACAGTGGATTTCGCCCAAGTCCAGGAATAGTCAGGCACAGCCCGGGGCCCTATTTATCAGGCACAAAAGCACTCTAAGTCAGAATAACGCAAGCTGGCATGCTACTCACAGCGAGGCGGCCAATACTCACAGACCTTGGACATCCATATATCACATCGAATGTCCGCATTCCGTCAACTGCTATGGACAGCCCTGGCTCATGTTACATGAAACCTTCGTATGCTGTGTGGCTCGCTCCTTGAGAGACTTACTAGCCCCAGTGCAGGTATCCCACGAAGGGGGAAACCCAACGGGAGATTCTTCTATCAGAGAACTCCAGGACAACCCCTGGTGCCAAGAACTAAGTCTGGCCGCAGAAAATACTGACATGGATTTGCATTCTGTCTCCTTGAGGACACTAGAAAAACTGAGCTCCCCTGCGGTGAGAAGGGGGTATTGATGAAGGGGCGGAGTCAGCTCTTCTTCTAGTGTCCTGCCTCCTGATAAAAGAAGCTAAACCCCATGATGATCACATGATGTTTTAAATGTTTGCTTCTTGGATGTTCCGTTACACTTGACAAAATTTGATCCAAAAAAATAGAACAGAGTTTTTTTCCATTCTACTTTTTTCTTAAATAAGAAACCATTCAAGTTGTGAGTTAATTTGAGATTAAAAAAACCTGACATAGCTCTAAAATTCGACCTTTGATAAATAACCCCTTAAGTGTGTTTTAGCAGAGACAATTCTCAGTATGGTCTATGGCAGGGTATTTTCGGGCATTTTGTATGCCACAACAAATAGCTGACTTAGTGGCACAGTGAGTCATAGCCCTTATATAACAATATGTATTCGGTTAAAATGGAGTCTATGGGAAGAAAGCCATCCCCGTAATTCAGAGCTTTCTGGATAATGGGTTTCCAGATAATAGATCCCATACCTCTGTACTACTGTCCAGATTATGGCATGGAGCTCAACAAACTATACCCCAGGCTTTTTAAAGGGTTAGTTCGTAAACCTGAAAGTATGTTAAAAAAGGAAGACTAGTTGATGGATGCTAAGAATAGGTCATTGTATATTTCGTTTTTTCTTCTTCTGCCTCTTTCCAGCTTTAAAATGGGGGTCTGTAGGCCTACAATTTTTTTTGTTACTTTTATAGTTTATGGTTACTTCTTATTAGAGGTGGAGATGGTGCAGATTTATAGCAGGTTAGCATACAGGGAGACTTCTGTACAATAGCTGTTGCGGCGGGAGCAGTGGAGGGGGTGGAGGAGCAACGGAGGATGGGTGGGGTTTAGGTCTCCTTTAACTGTCCAGTAACACCCATGTTTAAAGAGATACAGTCATGGGAAAACTTGTTTTATGAAAAACGTTTGTTAATAATGCTGCTACAGCAGACTTCTGCACTGAAATCCTGTTTCAAAAGAGCAAACATTTTTTTTTATAATTTGGCATATGGCAAAAGGTCCTCAATGTCCTTCTTCAATTAAACACAGCTCTTTGAGATAAAAACCTGGTGGCCGGTCAGAACCAAACCTTCAGGGAAAGAGTCCCTGCTTTCCCAAGGAACTTGGAGGCAACTTCTAATAACTAATAATAAAGTGCAACAAGGTGTACTTTATTTATTATAATAGACAAGTTTCAGTGAGTCATGCGACAAAAAATAAGTCACTAAGCTCCAATTATAAGGATATTATTTACAGGATATTTATGGCTTTTGTACGTATATTATATGGGTAAAATACCTGGCAATCTCTTCTTTTAGTAGTCTATATTCTATCTTTTTTTCATCAGGTAGAGCATCTGGTGTCCTCATGGGGTCATTTTCTTTTTCAGATTTTGATTGTGCTTTTGGCATGGAAGCCTAGACAACAAATACATTTGATTTACTTTGATTTAAAGACTTTCTATAAATTTACAGATAATGTTCAAAGGATTTCTTAAAATGGTAGTCAGAGTTTGACCTTATTTTAAATTATGGGATAAAAGCCATTTAATTTTATTTACCTCTGCCGTTCTTCTTGCTTCTTTGATCATGAACTCAAGTCCTCCAAAAACACTCTGATTTGTGCCGATAGATTCTCCATCGGATTCACTGTCATCTGAAGCATTTAGTGTCACAACTACTGATTTGTGTTTTGGAAGCTGGAATTTGAACAGAAGGGAAAATATTAAAATGTGTAAAGTTCCACAATAATGAAGCAACCATATCGGTAAAATTAACAGTACGGTTGTGCCTCTCTACCTTTGCAAAAATAACAGCTTTCTAAGGTGTAATGAATGAAAAGGTTCTTGATTAAGGTTCTTGGTTTTCTGGGCACATATAGACAAACGGATATGGTTGGGAAGTCAGGCCATTTTAAAAAATCAAAATTACCTAGTGGAGCTACTTACACAAAATTATTTATTAACAGGTACAACAGATTAATTTTTAGACATGGGCATGTCAGGTCAGTTTGGAAGAGTCTGAACCTAACTTGGAAATCCTCTTAAATGCAGATAATTGCTTAAAGCAAAGTCAGAACTGTAATGTAAGGTGAACAGAGAATTATGCCATTCTGTGGCATTAAGCATAAAAGAAAGACCGACAACTAGTGCATCACTTCCCCAAACACATTTATCAAGTAAATTAAAGTGTACTAAAAGGAGTAATGTCCCTGTCTCCATTTCACTACTAAATGTAGGGGCAGATTTATCAAAATGTAAGATTAGAGCTCACCACAACAAAATTCACCTAATTTCTATTCATTCCTATGCAACTATACAGAATATTTAATGAATGTATTCTGGAGATAAGGTTTTTTTTTAATGGAGAACCTGGGGGGCGGCTTCGTTTTTGACCTTACAACCCCTCTGCACTATAAGTCAAAGCTATTATATTATAAATAAACTGGTTAAAGATAGCAGCAAACTGTAACTGTGGAATACAGCTAAGATGGCTGATCATTAAAACTGTGTGCTGAGAGGCACAAATTAACTTGATTGCCAGGGAGATGTGCAACAGATCTGCAACCAACTATTGCAAGATTAAAAAAAAACAAAAAAAAACTTCTTATGCATTAAATGGCAGAATGAAGAATTGCATATAAATTCTCTAGTAATTAGAGCAATTATGTTCACAAGTGTTGCTGCTGCAACTTTTTCGAAAATAATAGTGCTTTGAAGTGAACAAAGTGGCTGATCAGACTTACTGATTGAATCCAATAGAACTGAGCATATTACATTATTATTGACTATCCATAGTAGGATCACTGCATGGCAATTTATGTCACTTCATTAACAATTTGGACCATTCCTTAACATGCTTTGAAGGAATTATGACCTCCATTAGATTTTTGTGAATTATAGTCATGTGTGTTAGGGTTTTGCAATTGAGGGGACCTCATTTAATTTGGTCTGTTTTATGATTATTGGGGTATTATGAAACAATAAACTGTGAATATTAGCTTAGCCAATAACTTTACATTCAATTGGCAGTTTTAGCACCATTTCACCAGAGGTTTTATTTTTATTACATGACTTTTCCAATATTTAGTTGCCCCGTACAAAAATTTTTTTGAAAAGTGTTGCTGCCATCAAATTCAAAATGAGCATATATTTTTCAGAAAACAATAACATTTTACAAATTAAACACTTGATATGCTGTCTGTACTATTTTAATTTAAATATAGGGTTTAAATAATTTGCAAATCATCCCATTCCTTTTCTTTTAATATATTTTACAGTCTACAACCCCATTTCCAAAAACATTGGGATAATCACTATATACAGAATCTTTTATCTAAAAACCTGTTATCCAGAAAGCTCTCAGTTACAGAAAGGCCATCTCCCATAGACTACATTTTATCCAAATTTTTAAAAATGATTTCCTTTCTCTCTGTAATACTAAAACAGTGCCTTTCACTTGCTCCAATAAAGATAAAATGAATCCTTATTGAAAGCAAACACAGCTGATTGGATTTATTTAATGTTTACATGATTTTCTAGTAGACTTATGGTATAAAGATCCAAATTATGAAAAGATCCATTATTCGAAAAAGTCCAGGTCCCGAGCTTTCTGGATAACAGGTCCCATACCTGAATTAACACTAGAAATCATTTGCTTTTTAAGTGATTTGCAACAATAGTTCCCAAAGTAATAAGGGTGGTGATGAAAGCAATGTCATGTTATAGAAGCAGACCCTGACAGGGATTGTTATTTAATGGATTATTAATATTATTATAAGGATGTGACAAGATTATTATTTGATGCTTATACAGAATGCACTGTTTATTAAGTTGAAATGAAATGTAAACCTAGAATTACTTTTATTGTATATACAGTGGAACCTCAATTTTACATCTCTTGATTTTATGTTTTCCCTCATTTTACATTGCCTAGATTGTGGGACACAGTCACAATGGGATGAAGATCCTGTTGCTTGGAGAAAGGACAATAAAAGGTTAAAGTGGCTCCTCCTACTGCTTTGGGCTTCATCCCCTGCCTACTTCCTCTAACCTCCGTTTTCTTTTAGTGTCCTCAGAAGGAGGATGGACACTACGTGGCTGGCAGCAATGGTACAGATCATTTAGGTACCATTCCATTACAGGGGTCAGTGTTACTTTTTCAGAACCCCTCCAGCCAAGGATTTCATCCCTGGAGATGCTCTGTAGCCTTCCCACTCTACGGAGGCTGCAGGCTGGGGGGCTCCCCCCACTCTACCCTAGGTAACTGATTTCCGCTCCCCAGAGGCTGCACCAGCAGCCACCAAAAAGGGTACAGATATGTGAACATATTGGCTTGCTAAGGAGGCAAGTAATTTCCCTCCTCCCTCCCCACAACAATAGTATCGACTCTCCCTCTCTCTCACTTGTGGTCTGTTTGTGGTTCTCTGACAGAATCTCCTGGAGAGAACCCACTATAGCTTGCAGTGTGGTCCTGGGCCAACTTCCTGGCATTTCTCAGCGCCATTTTGCGTCGCTTCTCCCACATGTGCCTATGTTACCTCGCGTGCATCCACACGGGCGCCTGGAAATCCCCCATCTCTTCCGGTGGCCATTTTGGATCCACATCATCTCCAGCATAGAGTGCATCTTCTAAATCTTAACTACCTTGGCGATCAGGTAGATATCATAACTCTCTACTCTTTTATACTAGACAGGGGGATTAGAACTCATTCCCTCGATCTATCAGGGGTAAACAGGGGGGTAGTTACATTACTCTCCCTCTCTGTCTCCACAGATCTCACTCTAAGGGAGAAGTGGTTCACTCCTACACTCCTCTGGACTCCTCTAACATGGCCGAGTATCAGGGCAAGTGGAGCCTAAACACAGAGGTACACCGGAAGTCAGCTTAATGGCATCCAGGTACAACAACAAACTCCCAGGGTTCATTGCAAGAAACAACAACCCACTAGCCTTGGCAGTGGATGCACTGGTGGTACTGTGGCAGTTTCACCTAGCATATGTCTTCCTGCCACTGGCACTTCTGCCAAGGGTAAACAAGAAAATAAGACAAGAAGGGGTAGAAACAATCCTAGTGGCATCCTACTGGCTATGCCACACTCGGTTTGCAGAATCATAAGCTTAGCAGTGGACGCACCATTCCATCTTCCAGATATGAAGGACCTGTTATCTCAGGGACCGATCCTCCACCCGAGTTCACCACGGCTGGGTTTAACGGCCCTAATCCTACCTAGATCAGGAGTTCCACAGGAGGCCATACCTACTTTTACTAAGGGCCAGAAAGCCCTTATACCTTACTAGGTGTAGTCCAAATTATATAATAATATATATATATATATATAGTGATCGCTCGAATATTCTTCTTCAACTTGAAGTCTTTTGGATAAAAAAAAGTTAAATACTTTGGCCCCTTTAGGTCTTAATGAAAATTGTCCTTTAACATGCTTTTGGCAACAGAGGTGAGAGAGTAAAGGTGGCCATACACGGGCCGATAAAAGCTGCCGACAGACTGTGTCGGCAACTTATTGGCCCGTGTATGGGGGCCCCCGATGGGCTTCCCCGATCGAGATCTGGCCGAAAGTCGGCCAGATCTCGATCGGATGGGTTTAAAAATCCCGTCGGATCGCGGCCGCATCTGTTCGTTGATGCGGTCCCGCGATCCGACCGCCCGTTTGAGAATGCTAGGATCCGATCGTTGGGCCCTAGGGCTCACAATCGGATCTGCCCGATATTGCCCACCTCAAGGTGGGCATATCGGAGGGAGATCCGTTCGTTTGGCGACATCGCCAAACGAGCGGATCTATCCATGTATGGGGACCTTAAGTTCAGTACTACAAGGTGAACAATCCCTCTCCTTTTCTTTGTAACATTTTTCTTTGTAATAGTTTTATGTAACATTTTTTGTAACATGTTTTGCAACAGTACGTAACCACCTCTGCTATGTAGCAAGATGCTTCTTTCTTTTCTCTAAATAGTGACACTTAGTACGTTGTATAATCCGTGCTCTGCCTTTTCAAACTGGTCTCTTCAATTAAGTTTCTAGGTGGGTCTGCAGTCTGGTAAGTTTTCGGTAACTTTTGTATCAACATGCTATAAGCTTTTAAAATGTTTTTATACTGTTTTTTCACAGTGTTTCAACACCTATATGGTTAATATTTTACATGCTGGTGAGTGGGCTTTCCCTGGCGTTCACATGACCTTCACGGGTTTACACGATTGGGTGAGTGTTTGTACGTTTGTCTATTTAAGATGTTAATTTTAAACAATCATGGTCTTGATAAAGGTCCTAGGGGGACCGAAACGTTGTCCTGTTTTTTAATTAACTTAAATAAAATGAAGTTTTAAACAAACCTATTGAATGGTTCCCAGTGTGCACTCACTACTAGCGGACTGTTATATATATATATATATATATATATAAATAAAATGTCATCAAATTTTTATGTACATCGTTGGAGATAACCCTAACTCATATCTATTTTCCCTTTTTTATTTACTCCAATGTGACCCCTCAAATGCAAATTTATTTATGAACCAGTTTCAAAAAAATTACATATATCCAGAGTTTTCAGACATTATTTTACTGGATATAAATTGATGATATTTTTATTATTTGGCATGAGGATCACATTGGAGTCCAATAGTTTGTCCAATCACTTAATTCATTACCGACTAAAGTTAAAGCGATACTGACACGTTCCTATAAAAGTCATAGGAACATGTCAGTATCAAGTATGTGAAGCACCCGGAATATTTTCCTTTTAAGCCCCCCTCAAAGCCGCTCCCTCACCATTGCGCAGCAGACCGCTCACACTAACTGATCTTCTACCTTGATTCCGTGACGCTGGACGCAGAGCGATCCTTCCATAGGCTGAAGTCTTGTTTTCATTCGTAATTAGCCTATGGAAGGATAGCGCCTCCCTCAGCACTGCGTTACTAAAACAGCACAGAAGGTCTTTCAACAGTGTCGGAGGGTTGGGTCAGTGGAGGTGCACCTTTGAGGGAAAATATTCCAGGTGCAGCACATACTTGATAATGACACATTCCTATGATTTTTAAAGGAACGTGTAAGTATCGCTTTAGGTTTATTTGAATTTTGATTAAAAAAACTGTAGATTTTTTGGATATTCAAAGTTTTTGTGATGGTAAGGGGGTTGGTACAACTCTTTTCCAAAAAGAAACAGATCGCAATACAATCCTCCGTGCACATAGATTTCATCCTCCTGCTTTATTGAGATCTATTGCATAGTCACCATTTTTCCGAGTTTTTGCAACAGTTGAAATGTTGATGTTGCTCATGAACAAGCAAAATACATGGTAGAGAGATTTGTTGCAAGAGTTTATCAACGTACACATTTAAAAAAGGAACTATGTAGAGCATGTATTACTGTCCCAGACAATGTAATACAGGATAGAAAACAGCGTAATAAAGGGCTAACTTGTGTTTCAGATTCAGGGTAGCCATCAGGGGGGGACAGGGGGGAGAGTTGTAGGGGGCCCGAGGGTAAGGGGGGCCTGGCCACACCACACTAACTTGATTAGCCCGGCCCCCCATCTTTCTGAGAGCTGCTGACTTCGGGAAGGCATGGACGTTTAAGGGGCCCTGGCCACCAATTTTCTTATAATGTGGGGGGAGGGGCCCTGGCCACCAATTTTTTTTTTCTCATGTTCGGTCCTAGCCATCAATATTTTTTTAATGGGGGGGGCCCTGGCCACAAATGTTTTTTTATGGGGGGCCCTGACCACCAATATCTTTTTATTTTTTATTAACATGTGGGAACCCTAGCCACCAATTTTTTTTTTTTTTTTACTGTGTGGTGGGGAGGGCGGACCTGTAGCTGGGTGCAGCCCAGGGGACCCAGGAAATTTTGTCGTACGGGGCCCTGCAATTTCTGATATCGGTCCTGTTCGGATTACACACCTAGGAGTAAAGCTGTTAATGAGGTGGTCAAACGAATTGGCAAATTGTACAAATGGATTCTAATTTGCCCTTTACAGACACACCATCTCCAACATTTCGTAAAGGGAAATCGCTGCGGGGACCTATTGGTGATCACTGGTTTGACAGATACTGCTAAAAGCACAAAAAAATGGTTGCCAGGTTTGAAACTTGGGTGCTTTCGATGTAATGGATGCCGAACCTGTAGTTTTTTGTTGACAGGACAATCTTTTCCACATCCTTTGACAGGGACATAGCTAATCAATTTGTAACAGTTTTTTAGAATGCCAGAAGATACACGAATACATGTAACATTAATATTTCACAAGTAAAGATAAAAATGGTGGATATGTAGTTTTTTTAAAACTAATTATTTTTTAATGTATGTATTAATTAAGATAATTGGCATAATGCACTATACTCACTTTGACTACTCAGTCTAATTTTACATGTGGCACTAGTGGGTGGGAGTATTTAAGTTGATTTAATGTTCTGGTCTGTACATCCTGACAACGGTCCCTAGCGGATCGAAACACGTAGATTTTTGCCGATATGTAGTAAAAAGTTGCTTGAGCTTAACTGTTGCCGTGAGTGCTTTCATTTTTCCACTGGATAGATAGATAGACAGATAGATAGATAAAGATATTACGCATAGACATCTAATTTCTTACCTTTATTGCACGTCTAATTGGTCTCAGAACTCGGACTATCTGAGTTGTTGTTTTACGGTGATGAGAGGCAATGTTAATACTAGTGGATGTTAGTGTGATCCTTGGCACAGGCATAATATTGTTGAGAAAAGTTGGTGAAGAAGGCTGGCTGTTGCCAGTAGGTTCCTAATAAAAAAAAGATTAGATCATTAATATTTGCAAAATATTATATTTAATCACAGGTTGCAAATCAACTTGTTTACAAAATCTAATCGATTATGAACTTGCACTTATTTAAGAGGTACAAAAAAATCTTCAATTAAAAAAAAAAAATATATATATATATATATATATATATATATATATATATATATATATATATATATATATATATATATATATATATATATATATGTTTATATATTGTAAATGTACTACCTAACAAACAAGTTTTTCCACAATTAATTTAACTGATTGCCACAATTGGTCTCAAATTTAAGATTACCTCTGGTTTGTAAGTCCTTTTAGTTTCTAAAGACTTGATTAGCTCTTCACGTAGCATCATTTCTTCTTCCTCTTCTTCATCTGCAAAAGGAGGTTTTGGGGGCTGCTCTGGTTCTTCTGCTGGGAGTGGAGGTGGTGGTACAGATATTTCAGAAGATCCACTAATAATAGCACCTTCCTGAAATGTGCTCTTTGACTCATGAGGCTGTAAAGGCAACACAAGCTTTTAAGGTAAAGGTCTTGTAAAAGTCTGCTTACATACAGTAAGGATTTACAGGTTGCAGGTTTTAAGAATACAGAAGTGCATAGATCAGTTTAGGCCTAGGAACATTCTTGAGCTTTAAGCTTGGTGGGAATAGCTCTGATACAGAACATATGAAGGGATTCTTACAGGGTAAATGCATCCACCTATATGTCAGCCAATTTTGAACAAACTAGTGCCTAAAAACTGTTAGTATGGGAAACTAATTCCAGTCATACTTTTTCCCAGATTGGTAAGAAGCAAACCGTATTTTTGTAAAACTGATCAACTGACTGCATATGTTGCAGTAAAGTTTATCATTCAAGTAGCCAAAGGTCCAGATCCAGTCATTCTGCAATTCTGAAGACCACCGGTATTGACTAATTATGCCAGCTTGAAGCATGAAACTCTAGTAGATTGCAGATTTCTAAATACTTTTACCTTTTACATTAGCCAGCTTTAGTTAATGCATGCTCCGACAACTACTATTTTTTCTGAGGTCTCTTTGTGGCTTTAACTGAAATCTATGCTTTCTAAATTACTTATGTAAATACTGTACTTATTAATTCTTATATAGTGAATACAGTACCTCCTCTTGTAAAATACAAGGATATTATAAGTTACTGAGGAGTTCCATGACCATATAAAAACACAAAGCTGAAGGCTGTTTTTATACAGGTCCTGGAACTGCAAAGTGACTTCTAATATCATAATATTTTGCAACAGGGGGTACTTTATTAGAATACACAAGTTTCAGTGAGTAATGTGACAGAAATGACAACACTAAGCTCAGACTATAACCGATGACATCACTAAGCACCGTTTAGGATATAATTTACAGGATATTCATGGCTCGTGTATTATAAGAATTATATTTAAATACCAATGGAAGAATATTTGTTATTGTAAAAATAATTTTTCTGAATATTAGGTTTGTTTATAACTGTAGAAATAGTGGGAACATTATAAATGTTGGATTTACCAATATTCCAGAAGGAATTTTTTCAGTTAGACACAATACTGATGGGACATATCCAATAACATGATCACTAGCATATGGAAGTCGTCCAGGTGATGAGTCTATTTAAAAAAAAAAAAAAAGAGTTTGGATTGTATTCTTATTGATAATCACAAACAAAACTTACTGAAAATGGCAAAAAAATTAATGCACAGAAGAAAAATTAGAATATGAAGCAATTCAATTTACACGAGTCCTGCTTATGGTCATGTTTACATAACAAAGGTGCAAAATACCTCCTTGTTCAACATGAGTTGAATAAATAGGGATTGTGCCAAACATACGTTTGCTCCAAGGGTTAATGATGGGGGTTAATAATCCTAACACCGACCTGAACACAAGGCATGGCCTTGAAGCAGGTTAAGTAAGCTCAAATTCAAGAACGAAGTCATGGAATCATAAAGGGGTTAAGATCAACAAAAAGGTTTCAGTATTTCTTTAGTAGGAGGCCAATATACTAATGAAAAAAGCTTTCAACCTTACTTACTAGAATAAGGAATTAATTATAAAGCATGCTTGAAGTAGACTTAAAGTAAGTGTACCTTGAAAGAAGGCTGCTAAAATTTTAGCACTCCCCAAGTCAGTACAGGGAGGGGACTGTGTGTAGCACTGAGCACCAAAACTCTTCTGGCCAATAAAATTGCCACAAGAAATACAACCTTCTAGGTGAGCCACTTGTCAGATATGGTCCCCAGGGGCTCGAAGGAAGGATCCAGTAGTGACTCAAGCACCATATTATTAAGATCCCATCATTGGATTGGAGGACAAAATGGTGGTACAACATGAGCTACTCCCTGCACAACGGTATGGACATAAATATCCAGAGCAAGTCGTGATTGAAAAAGGGCCGACAGTGCAGAGACCTGTACCTTCAAGGAACTCCGTTTGAGACCCAACTGTAGGCCCTGTTGTAGAAAGGACAGAATTCTTGGAATGTTACACTCAAGAATGGGAAAATCTGCATCCTTACACCAGTTCCAATAGCTGCGCCAAAATCTGTGATAGGCCTTAGATGATATGGATTTTCACAACTAACATCGTGACAATAAGTTCTTCGGCTATGCCTCGCTGTCTCCAACAACCATCCTGTCAAAGAGAGTAGGCCCGGATTGTGATGGCCTATGGGTCCCTAAAGGAGAAGATCGCTTCTGGATGCTAGACAAACTATTGAGCTATGGAAAATTCCAGCAGGTTCAAGAATTAGGTTCTCCTGGGCCTGGGTTGGTTTGTCCAGCGATCAAGGGCCAATCTTACTGCCCGGTGTTCCAAAATGTATATCGGTAGTTTGGCCCCGGAGGGGGACCATGGCCTTTGTACTGATAGGTTGTTCCATGTTGCCCCCCAACCTTGTAGGCTGGCATCTGTCATTATCACGGTACAGTAGGAATCACCCAAGATTGGCCCCATGATAGATTGCCTTGATGTAGCCACCAGTGGAAAAATTCCCTTGTCAGAGGTGAGAGGGTGACAGAGGTCCTTCCTTCCATTCGGAGAGGATTTTGGCTTGAAGGGTGCGCAAATGTATCGGTGCGAACGGAACTGCCTGCTTCGATGAGACAATCAGTCCTAGTACTCTCATTGCTAGCTGTAGGTCGATGGGTGCCGAATCACAGGGTGACCTGGTTCCTTATCCTCATCTGTTTGCCTTGGGGTAAGCTCAACTGTTGTGCGACAGTGTTGAATTAGAGACACAGGAATGTCATCTGGTTGATGGGGATTAGCCTGGACTTGTCCCAGTTCATAGTCCAGCCGAAGTTCTGGAGCATTATGATCGCTTTTTGAAGATCCGCTCTGCCTTTTTCTGGGGTGGCCAGATTGGTACTTGCAGGTAAGCATCCTTGATGTTCAGAGACATCATCCATTGGTTCGGTTCCATCCCGTGTATTACTGATCGTAGGATATCCATTTTGAATCAGACTGATCGAATGTACTTGTTGAGGAATTTCAGATCCAACACAGGTCTGAAGGAGCCGTCCTTCTTGGGGACCAGGAACAGGTTGGAATAGAACCCCGAGAATATCTCTGAGGAAGGCACTGGAATGATCACTCCACTCTGTTCCATTTTGTTGACAGTCTAAAAAGGCAAGAGCCTTGGTCGCACTGGTAGGGAGTCTGGACATGAGAAATTTTCGGGGAGGGTAGGAAGAGAAGTCCAGGTGGTAGCCTTCTGAGATGATCTGACGAGTGCTGGTTCCAAACCTCCCAGAATTGCAGCAGCCTACCCCTGGAGGGAAGTGCCCGTCAACCTGAAGCAGGCTTGTCAGCTGAGGTCTTGCTATGGAATTTGTTGGTCTTCCATGCTGGACGCCCCTTATCTACCAGTTTGGAGCGAAAGTTGGAGCGTTGTGGAGGACTGTAACATCTGGTAAATCGACCAGACTGGCCTCGAAAAAATTTACCTCGCCGGGATGGTGCAAAGGATTTGTTTTTGGGCTGGGGAAGAAATGTGCTTTTCCCCCCCTGTGGCCTGAGAAATAATCTTCTCAAGTTCTTCACCTTTAAAGGGGAGCGACGTTAAGGATTTCTTGGAGCGAACGTCAGCTGCCCAATTCTTAAGTCAAAGTGTTGGACGAGCCGCTACTGATAGGGCTGACGTACGTGCTGTGATCTGGTTCGCGTCTAGGGTGGCGTCACACAGATAAGCCGATGCCTCCCCTATCTATCGTACTGATGCCAAGAGGTCTTGGATATCTGAGAAAAGAGATTCGGCCCATGCTTGTGTGGCTCTGACCATCCAGGCTGAAGCTAGTACTGGACTACTGGTCTATCCAGCTGAGGAATATACTGCTTTAAGAAAACCTTCGAGACTCCTGTCAGAAGAGTCCTTAAAAGCTGCAGCATCAGTAACTGGCAGAGCTGTGGATTTTGACAATCTGGACATTGGGGTGTCCACTGTTGGGGGCATTGACCACTTGTCCACCTGATCCCTAGCGAAGGGATAGGATTTTGAAAATTTTCGAGTGGCTTGAAACTTTCGTTCCGGAGAATAACACACTTCCTGGATTATACTGATCAACTGATGGGAAGCAAAGGGAAGATTTGTGTTCTCTTAAACAGGCTGGAAGACAGACTTCTCCGTTCGAAGGAGTAACCTTAAGTATGTCCATCACTCCCTTGATGATTTTGGTCGATGTCATGCTGCACATCATGGCACTTTGGAAAGCTGAATTGCCCACAGGGGGGCCGGAGGTTCTGTGGAGGGTCCAGGAGTGTTCTCTCGTGGGGTAGCCTCCGAGGGAGGTGTCCCAGACTGAGCTGTCGTGGGATTGGTATTACCTCCTGAGGCAGAGGAGGTGGACAGCCCCTTTGAACATATCTCCCTGCTGTTTATAACCCGCTTCTGCATGCTGAGGATTGTTAAGGAAGGGACGCAGTCCTGCCCCCTGGGGAGTGGTGCTGTGCCTCCTTTCCGTGTGCCCCCTTAGGCTGATTGTGGCAGCGGAAAGAAGAGCGTGGGAACCAAGATGGCGGAGATTGTAGAACCGTCTCCTGTAAGACGCGCGAAAGTCATGCATTCCAACGCATGACGTGCCTTCCCACTAGCGCCGGAGAACCTTGTACTAGGGCGCACATTAGTTTAAACAGCAAGAGGGAACTTGCGCATAGATGAAATGCTGTCGGGAGTCCCAGATTGATAGTCAGTCCAAGCGTGCGGTGCAGCAGAAGGGACAGGGGACCCGTGGAGGGATAAGAGACCCGGGGAACAGAAGAGAGGTTACAATAGGGGGGAGCAACCAGGGTATAGAGAGAGTGTGTTTCCTTTTAGCAGGGGCTATACTCCCAGTCCTGCGGAGGAGGTGTACACCAACATAATACAGGTAACCCTGATTCTGGTAACACCCGATATGTCAGTATTCTGATCATTTTCTTCCGCTGAATATTTGTCATCCTCCTTGGACGCAGGATACTTAAAAACTGGATGGTTTGGTGTCGAATTAAGCCACTATACTGGCAAGCCCCTTTTCTTTTAAATTATCTAAGTGTCCTGCCTCCTAGAGGGTGGAGCTTAACCCCATCTGTCCCTGTGTCCCCCTTGAGACGACAGAGAAAGAAGTGAATTTAGCAACTTCTTTGAACTGAGGTCGGCTACACAACTCTTAAGTCATAGTGTTCTATGAGCTGCTACTGATAGCACCGATCTGGGGACTCCCTCTTGGATGTCTCCGAGCAGGGATTCGGACCATGCTTGTATGGCCCTGGACACCCAGGAGGAGGCCAATCCGGAGCGCAGGGTACATCCGGCCGATGAATATAATGCCCTAAAGAACCCCTCGAGATGTCTGTCAGATGGGTCCTTAAACGCTGCAGTGCCTGTGAATGGTAGGGCTGTGGTCTTGGACAGTCTGGATACTGGCGCATTGACCGTTGGGGCATTGACCACTTGTCAACATGTCCTTGGGGAAAGGGTAGGATAATTGTAGTGTAGCCTGAAGCTTCGGTTCTGGCGAATTTCCTTCCTCCTGTATGATATTGAGAAGCTGTTCGTGTGATGGGAATGCTGTTGAGGACTTGTGTTTACATTTGAATAAACTAGCAGTTTGCGATTGCTGATCCACGGAGTGAGTGTTTTTTAAGACTTCAAACTCATGCTGCACCTCGTGGCCCTTGAACTCCTCATTATCATTCTCTTCCCCCAAGGAAACCTCGGATGGCGGCAGCTCACCCTCCAATTGAGAGGAGTCCGCTCAAGCTGAGGAGCCCTTTGAGGGGGTATGGTTGGAATAATCCCCTTTAGAGGTTTCTGGTTTCTTTTGCGTTTAGCACTGGGTTTCTGACCCAGCTTGGCTAGGGCTTTGCCCAGGTTGTCCGCTATGCATGGTAAGCTCTGCGGTGATGCTAGTGATTGCAAAAAGTGGACTGCCCAGAGGGGGGCTGGTGGCTCTGAGGAAGTGCCAGCGACGAGTAGGTTTTCCCATGAAGGGGAGCCCCCCCAATGGAATACAGGTATCCCTGCTTCTGGGGAACCCCCTTGTGCCCCTCTAGGCATCCTCCTAGAAAGCAGGACACTTGAAAACTGAATAGGTTGGCTTTGCGCGAGGTTAAGCCAGACTCCCTGGCACGCCCCTTAGTTAATCCTTAACCCCAGTGGTTCGCTATGTCCCCCTGAGATGACAAGAGAAATTATATTATTTTGAATGTTTTTCAAATGCCTTTCATATCGAAGTACTGTTTGTGCCTCCCAAACTGTACACCTGTACACATTTGATAAGTTTGATAGGATCAGGCAGGCTTTTTTCATACAGCTGGACTTCAAAACCTTTTGCTAACAAACTTAGAAGCAATAATTTACCTGGGGAATTTGTTTCGCTGTCAGTGTCCATTGCAACTTCCTCATAGTTATCATACTGGTAGATTCCTCCAGCACTCTCTGCACATGGTTTATCAGGTCGCCTTTGGTCTTTATCTAAAGACTGAATGAAAAAAAGAATGAATTCTGAAACGCTAGTTAAAAACACATACAGCAAATGTGTACGGAAATGCTGAGATACATTTATATGCAGCTCCAAAGCTTGCCAATCACTGCCACATGTATAAATGAATGCAATAGTCCAAGTGAACTGCAGTAACACAGGTAACAAAAGGGAGCCAAAGGGAAGTTAAATGTCCCAATTACTGGTAGAAGATATTTTGTTAGTTGGGGCCTGTCCTCAAAATAATTAATTGTGACTGATTCATAATTAATTATTAATGATATTTAAAAATATTCATGTTTTTAATATCATTAAATCATATTTTTAACTGTTACTCCCTATTATCTCCATTCTGTTCATTGCCTCCCAATTCTACTACTGTCTAGCTAAATCCTGTTTTGGTATACTCGTAATTTTAGGTGTGGCTATTGCTGACCTTGCTACGTCGGGCTTTGCCTCCTACAAGCTTCATGAAACGGTTATACTGTTCCTCTTGATTTGACAAATCTCGAATCTTTCGAATCTCCTCTTCTCTCTTTTTACGTTCCTCTTCCTCAGCTTGCTTTTTTCTTTCCTCTTCTTCCACTCTGCGTCGCTCTTCATCTTTCTGTTGTTGCAACTTTTTCCATGCTTTCGTCTTCTGCCTTCGAATCTCCTGTTTAGCTTTATAGGCAAGATTCAAAATGTATAAAAATATGCAATTTGTCTGTACAGCAGTATTGCAATATGAATGCAGTAGAAAATATGCTCTCCATACCTGCATAACCTGGACTGTTAATTTTCTTTGCTATAGAATTTGGTACACTCTTATCTTTTTGAATTTCTGTTTTGGGCTTTGTAAGCTTCTCTTTGCTTTCTTTCATAACCACTTGTTCTTTCTGTTGCCATTTTTTACTTGCAGACTGTAAAGCAAGTAATCTTAAATGGAGCTCTGATAACTCTTCCTCCTGCTCCACAGGCTTCTGCAAAATAATATATTTGTGGTATTACATGGTAACAAGGGGAAAACTAAAGTAATATGGATAATCCATATCAACAATGGCTTTGAGTTATACAGCAGCATACTTCATGGAGCTCAGCTCCAAGTTAACACAGCTGCACTGCTGCAAAATATATATAACATATCACACAATTAATTGCAAATTAAAACAGCCATAAACAAAAAAAAAAAAAAAAAAAAAGAGCTACAGAACAAACAGTAAACAGAACATCGGGACATAGGTCACTGGAGAGCCAAACTTTGACAGCTTCAGATGTCAAGGTAATACCCCACTTAAAGAAATATTGTCACAGTTGACAAAATTATTAAAGTGACAGAATTCCAATACATCTATGTGACCTGTTATCCAGAACGCTCGGGACCTGGGGTTTCCTGGATAAAAGATCTTTCCGTAATTTGGATCTACTAGAACATCATGTAAGCATTACATAAAACCAATAGGCTGCATTTGCTTCCAATAAGGATTAATTATGTTTTAGTTGGGATCAAGTACAAGGTACTGTTTTATTATTACAAAGAAAAAGGAAATAATTTTTAAACATTTTGGATAAAATGGAGCTTCAGGATATCCATCTTTCTGGATAACGGGTTTCCGGATAATAGATCCCATACATGTACTACCAGGTATTGACAAAAGATTTTTACCTGGAATGAACAGAATATTCAACATGATTAAAAATGTTCTTTCCTGTAATTCAAGTTCTATATACTACTCTGAAGGTGTGGTCTTGTCAAACATACCAGCCTCAGTTATGCAGCCAGAGGCATCCAAATATTAAATTACTTTAGGCATTTTAATTAAAAAAAAATTCTAGTTCAGAATTCTAGTTTGAAAAATTAAGCTATTTTGTAAATAATCATGATGTTGTTTTGTCTTGTAAATGTTAGAGGGGCAGATATTAATTCTGATCAGTTATTTTACCATGTATTTTTTTAGAATTGCAAAGGTACAATATGCCTTTACTGTGCTGAGCGGACTTAAAATAATTTAAAAACCGTCTTGCAGCAAATAACTGGAGGGAAGTGGTGGAACTTAAGAGATCACCCTTTACACATGCTCAAAACTATTAACACAATACTACGCAGAGAAACTATAAATCTAAAGAGCGCAAATCTGAGGAAATGGGATATACAATGTCTGCAAGCATTAGTAGTGTTCTATATTAAATGCATGTGCCCTTGTAGAGGAGCAATATAAAGTTTAACTGCATCTTGAATATCCGCATTCTGAGCACAATCTCCAAAAACTAAAGAAAAAGAGCTATGCATAGGGAAATTCTAAGGGCCATGGTAGACAGGGTATTATCACCCATGGAAAATCTGCACTACTGCAGGTGACAAATGTCCCGAAAATACCACCCCTTCTTGAACATATGATTCACTACAAGTAAATAACATTACTCTTGGGAAAATTCAATTTTTCTCAATAATGTGTTTTATGCAAAGATATTTTTATTTTCCAATTAATATTAAAAAATAAGAAACAAAGGTGATTATGTCTAAAACCTTTGGTTCTTTTGGAATGTTGCTTTCACAGGAAACCGTTAGTTCCACAGCAGAAGAATCTGAAAGGAGAAACAGAAAAGCATTTTCATTGACGTAAAAGGACAGTATACCCCCTTCAACATCTGTTCAATGAATGGGGCTTGTTGAGAAACATTTTGCCTATTGCTTTAACTAGGAAATATGTATGTTTTTTGTTATTTCTTGCACTACACAGAGCAAAATCTGAAACGGAAAGCCAATTTTGTGACTCGGGGGAAATCAAAACAAGTCAGCAGTCTGCTGAAAAATATCTGTATAATGAGCTGCTCCTTATCTCAACTACTAAAAAGGGGTTTACACACAGAGTTTCTCAATAGAGTGCTGGTTTGTTTGGGTTGGTGAATTGGTGTGTGGTCACATTTGGCACATTCATGGTAGTTGTCTGGTTTAGCCACAATGAAAATACAGATGGCCAAGACTAATACAGTCACGACTTTTCATGATCACACTAACTGTTATCATAGGGATTACACTCAAATCATCTTGATAAGGCTCTCTCATGAAAATACCATCCCCTTGGAGGGAAACTGCCTATCTTTGCATTTTCCTGCAATTAAAGCATATTGCTATTTGAAATAATTACGTACATTGATTCTTAGGTTAGTGAAGGGGATGGGATATTTTTTGGGAGAATTGTCATCGACTGTAGAAGATTTTTACCATGGGCAACAAATTTCCCCATGCCATTGCCATTACACTACTGGGAACACACAAGCCAAATTCTTCACAAGGGAGAGAGGGGCAAGATGGCAGTATAAAAGTAACTTTCAAAAAGTTACACAGGCAGGGATTATTATTTATTATCTGTGCTCATTACAAAGTGGAAAAAAAAAAACTACCTTGATTGGGTTTTGTGACATCATTTGTGATTTCAGTCTCAACTGTGTCTTCTTCGACAACTTTTTGTTTCTTTTGCTCCGTAACAGGTTTCAGTTTTTGCCCAAAAGCTTTGATTCCAAAGGCCTGATAAGTTTTCGCTGGGGGTTTATAATCTTTAGGAGTTATGGCTTCGGAATTTCCAGCAGTACTTTTCTCTACATGCACTGGAAGCTCCACAGTGTTTTCTATCACATTGTGCTGCCCTTTAACATGGTCTTCTTTTAAACTCAAAGCTAGCGTCTCATCTTTCTTAATTGATTCAAGTTCAAGTTTTATCTGTTTGTATTTTAGTAAGAGATCCTCAAAGCTTTCCTCTCCAGCATTCTCATTTCTGGATACATGACCTGGTTTCCTATTAGGTGATCTTACGGTACTTTTAGCTGAAAAATTTGTTAAGAAAACAGCTAGATATGTATAGAACTTCATCCACTACACTGTTCTGCAATCCCTGATTATATTCAAGGAAGAAATGTGTTTTTTCAAAATGTTAGTAAACAAATAACTACCCTATAAATCTTAAGGACATACACCAATGAAGAAAAGGCCATTTCCATTCCCGTCCACCCTGTCTTGGGAATGCACTCACAGGCATAGGATCAACCTGCTAGCATGCACATGGGGTAGATTTGGTGCAGAAACAGGAAAAGATGTATTTTTGCACCCAAATCTGTACTGAAAGACAGAAAAATATATGCATTTTTTCTATTGGCATTGACAAGATCTAACACATATCTGATACCAAATGTGACACAGGTCTGAAGGACCAGTCCACTGCTTAAAGTGCCCAGGGAACACACATGCTAAAAAACGCATAAGAGGTTAAATTATTTAATTGTTTTAAAAGTTACAATTGGTGTTTTATAAAAGCAAACAATTAAAAAATGATGGACTTTAAAATTAGAATAGATTTTCCATCAAAAGTCCCAATTACTGTGTTCGGTATTAGCAAGAGTGTTTCATAGGTTTTTAGCTCCCCTTTAAACAAAGCCATTCACTTCATTATTTGTTGGCATCTAACCAGCTGGCCCCCCAGTTATTGAACAGGGAGAACAGCCTTTATACAGCCTTTATACATTACATAACTATATTGGAAAGATGTTTTATTTCGCAAATTATTAAACTCGTTTTTATTTTTACTCTGAATTCCTTTAACAATGTTCTTGAACAACTCCACTGCGCTGCTACTACTATACGAAGGATACGCTTTCTCGGAAACGGATCTCCCCGGGCAGAACTGCTACTCGGCCTTTGCCCACTAGGCTTGGCCACTCTGTCTCTCCAACCCCCATGCCAGAACCGTCCACCTCGGGCACGACCTGCCCAGCCCCGGGAGCGGAAACGATCCAATGTATCGTGGCTGCGTTCCCAAAACGAAAGCCTTTGGTTGCTGTCTCCTTGCTGCTGCTGTTGAGCACGGAGCGGGGGCCGGTACTGCTCCTTGGGCCTATAGCCGTGATGCAGCCTCTGCGGGCGGGGCCGGTGTTGGTGAGAGTAGCCAACAATGCTCGGTCTGTGCCTGACTGGTAAAGGGCTGTCGGGTCTAACGCTGTCATCACTTATTTCTCCGTCCTCCAGTTCTCCCTCCTCTCTGGGGGACTTTGCTCGTCGCACGGGGTCGGACATGGCAAACAACCCCTCGAATTAAGGCCTACACTGTAGGCACCGCTTCTCGTACAGTTTGTTCTTAGACTCTGTACTAGTGTCGCGAGATTTGGTCGCTCGTTTTACGTCACGGACTAAACCTAGAGAAGCGTGGAATTCCCTTGCCAAAACCCTTGTCACGTGATCATTTGGCCCTCTGAGGTTATTGAAGAAAGCCAGGAGTGTGATTAAAGAAGATTCAGGATTTTATTGTCAGAACGAGTTTGATGTGTATCTATTTTTACCATATCAGTATTTATACCCACCCCCCCATGAGAGGTTAGGTAACAGTCCCTGTTGAACACAGCTAATGATTTCAGAATTGCATCAGTTTAGTTATTGATTTGCTGGGCTGCGCATTGTTGGAGCAGAACAGTCGCGTGTTCTTATTTGTCTCTTATATGGGACTAGGGTTGCCACCTGGCCTGTTAAAATGATGGTTGATCCCAATGTTATTAATAAGGAAAAAAGATAAATATATAGGAAGGCCGGCATTTTTATCTCAAAAGGTGGCAACCCTAACGGGACCCATATTCCTAAAGGGGTCCCTGTTTGCCCTTTATGTGAGAGCCCAATGCAAAGTAGGGCAGTAGGGTGGACAGTACATTGTCAAGAGTCTACCCTGCTCTGATGTCAACTCAAACAGGAGCATGAGTGTGCACGCGTCTGGTTGGTGAGCACGGTAGTGGAGGCTAAAGACAGGAAGAATGTGGACAAACAGGAAGCTATATACCCAGGCCCAGACTGGCAATCTGTGGGCTCTGGCAAATGCCAGAGGGGCTGCTGTAAGATGCCAAAAACAGTCACTAGGTATTGGGTCTGTGTGCCTGTTTGGGCCTCTGTGTACTTGAAATACCAGGGCCTATTTTGATTCCCAGTCTAGACATGCATCTACCTCACTGAACAGCTCAGCATGGGGCCATGACATAAGACAGAGTAGGAGCCCCTTTGGGAATTTAGTTGAACATACAAACTCTTTGCAGACCCTAGTGCTGCAAGCAGGGACCCTATCAGTGACAGTTGTTCTAGGCCTGGTCAGATTCTGTGCTACATGATATCAGTAAAATGACTAGATATTGGGCCCTACAGCAACATCACTGGGCCCCTAGACTTTGGGAACCTGAATTTTCCATAAACATACATTCCAGCTGCTTATAGGTCCATGTTCCCCCACGCAGCAGCGTCTGTTTCCTCTATAGTTATACCCTGCTTTTCAGTAAAATAATTTTGGAAATTTGTATCACATCATTTCTATAGTGCACACAAGGACTGTGGTTAGAAATGTGGCTACTAAACACTTGTGTTCATAGGGGGGGCCCTAGTAACTTATAACAAAATATAAATAAAAACAATGCAATGATTTGTAATTCATTTAAACCATGTATTTAATAGCAAATAGTAGAAAAAATACATATCAAATACTCTGAAGGCTTCTTGCTACATCTTGGGACAGCTGAGTTGCTTGTGGGTCATTTCTCTGCGACTGATCATCCTTATTTGTGACAATATCCTTCACTTTGTGCAGCATGTAGAAGCTGCTCACTTATTGAAGAAACTCCAAGGAGCTTACTTGTTATGCTGCTTCTTGAATCACTGACCAGAATCCACATCATGCCTAAAGCAACACACGGATAGTGCAGAGGTAGTATCTGCACCCACCCTACAGCCAAACTTAGAACAATGATGAACAGAGAGCAATGTGGGAGCACATTTAATGGTGGAGACAAACTGGGTTATGGTGATTGAAAACAAAGCAAGTTCAAGTATATGAGATGTTATCTGGAGAAAGGGGGAAGGAGAGAGTAGAAGAAAAAAATGCTAAACTGGTTTTAATTGAAAAGAGGGCAAAGTGGAATGTGAAAACTGAAAACCAATAAGGAAAGTGGGAGCACAGCTAAAATTGGAAGTGAGTAATTGAAAACAGAAAGAAAAGGGGGCAGAAAACTGACACCTAACAGGAGGAAATGTAGAACAGCACTAAAAAGAAAAACAAGGGGTGGAAGAGGAAGAAAGAGAATCAAAAGAAAAAGTAGAAGTTCCAACCACTAACCAACTCTACCCCAGCCTGTAAGTAACAATCTGGGTTAAAGGGGTTGTTCACCTTTGAGATAACTTGGTTTTAATTTTTTATTATTTGTGTTTTTTGTGTTATTTCGCTTCTTATTCAGCAGCTCTTAGATTTGCATCTCAAGCAATCTGGTAACTAGGGTCCAAATTACCCTAGGAACCATGCATTGATTTGAATAAGAGACTGGAATATAAACAGGAGAGGCCTGAATAGAAAGACGAGTAATACAAAGTAGCAATAGCAATACATTTGTAGCCTAACAGAGCATTTGTTTTTTTAGAAGGGAGTCAACGATGCCCATTCAAAGAGTCAGAAGAAAAAAGGCAAATAACTATAAAACTATGAAAAAAATAATAATGAAAACCAATAGAAAAGTTGCTTAGACTTGGCCATTCTATAACATACTAAAAGGTACCTTAAAGGTGAACCACCCGTTTAATTGACAGCTCTTAATGATGTATCAGATCTGCCAAGCATGTCTGAATTATATAGCACACTCTTATAGGTTTTAACCTTTACTGTCTTCAAAGGTTTGCAATTTTAAAAATGGCATGTTTGCCCTTCGTTCTGATATACTAAGAAGTTTGGCATATCTGCTACTCAACAAGTAATGCTGGTACATACACAAGGTGATCTAACATGTCATAGGGTAGGAGTACATCTGTTATGGATGTCTGTTTTAATACTCAAATAAAGCAGGATTTTACTTTAATCCGTACTTGTGGATTGTTTTTCTCAACCACTATATCCCTGGTACATACACGAGCCGATAGTCTCAGCCTCTAGAAGCTGAGCTGTACTCTACACCTGTTGTTTAATGGTATTTCCTCGACCGGAAGTGGCGCGCGAGAGACAAGCTGCATCCCGGAAGCATTCTTTTTGGCAAGCGACCCGGCCTGGGGCATGTAGCGGATAACGATGGGTTTGGTTTGCGCTTCTTTCTCTGCTGTGTGGGGCTGGGATGGGTTTTAGCCTTAGACACGGCCCGGGTTGTTTCCGTGACAGGAGGGATATATATACCGCTAGCAAGGTACGAAGAGAGCGCCACAGTTCCAAGCTTATCAAACCTGCACCTGATCAGGTACTTTGACCTGTTGTGTTTGTCTTTTGCTTATGGTTCAGCTTATACTTTTGCGCTGCTGCGAGAAGGCTTTATAACATCCAGGCTTTCTTATGTTCTATTCCTTTATAAACTTGCCAAGATCAATATTGTAACATGAATCCTTTTAGATCGTTGTTACATTACAGCATGTGTGTGTGCCATCACAGCTTTTGCCTGAAGCACTGCTTTGAGTGCCAAGGTTTAGTCAGTGTATACTTGTGCTCATCATAGTAATGATCCTCTCTCACACCCTCCTTCTCATTTTAGATTGTGAGCTCTATTATTATCATTATGGCTACTTTGTCAGTTGGGATTTCTATGTAATTTGTAAAAGTGGACTACATGCTATAGATGCACCGAATACAGGATTTGATTCAGGGTTCAACCTTTTTCAGCAGGATTCGGACGAATCCTTGTGCCTGGCAGAACCAAATCTGAATTTGCATATGTAAATAGGGACAAACAAGGAAGTAAAAATGTTTTCCCCATTTTTTCCTTCCCTGCCCCTAATTTGCATATACAAATTAAGCTGGCCATAGATGTTGAGATTTTTAAAAGATCAGATCCTGATCGTGAGACCACGATCTTCTCAGAACGATCGTACGATCGTACGAATTTACCATCAACTAAAAAGACCAATTTACCAGGAAAACAAAGGGGAGCTGCCTGCTTGGCCCTGCAAACATAGAGAGATTGCACTGGGACCGACAAAGATTTTTTGACCTGGCCGATCAATTTCCCGACAGATGTCGGCCGAAAAATCGTAAGATGTACGATCGTTCGAATACCACTAACCGCACGATAATTTCGAAGGATTGGTCGGGCTTCCCTAAAATCGGTCGTTCGGCAAGAAGAATCGTCGCGTCTATGGGGACCTTTAGGATTCTGTTTAGTATTCGACCAAATCTTTCACAAAGGATTCGAGGATTCAGACGATTTGGTGCATCCCATACTATATACTCTTCCATTGCGCAGCACTCCAAACTTTGTTGGCGCAATATACATATGTATTAATATAATACACAGATATATAGGGAAAAAACCTATTGGGATGTGCCATTCAGGGGCTCATTCATGAATGTAGCCACAACTGTGATTGCAAAGAATGGATGCAATTATTGCATGCAGTGCCTCCATTCATTTAAGTAACTTGGATCCAACTCCATGCACTCCAATAGTTAGCACCAGTGCATCTGTTCCACTTCTCTTCTGAATCTTTCATCAGTGTGCCTATTGACGCAGGGGGTCCCTGGATCTTCTGACACGTTCAAACTGGCAGTAACGCCTGCATTCCCTCAATGGGCCATGATAAAAATCAACTACAAGCATCATTATAAAGCCTAGCAATAATTACACAATAATTACTACTTTAAAAGTTGGGATGCAATTGTGTCCGATTTATTAAGATATGCACCCACCATTGTATTCCTTTTGATGCATATGGCAGCTTCCAACTTGTCCTTAATTGCATTTTAAATTGTGTTAAAGGAACAACACATGCACTGTTTCTCCGCTAGCACTCGAATTTATAAAAGAGCCCAAGAACAGAGGTATTCTCCCAAAATCTCATGCCAACTATCATTTAGGTTGCCCACTTGCCAACCACCACTCTGTGCCATCCCTGAAAGATCTGCCCTACATTTTGGAAATTGTTGCGCTACAATTAATCTGAGAGTGATGAATTCCCGTTGGTTGCTTCCCAGCAGGCCTGTTGGTTTTTTCAAGGATCCTGTTGGTTTCCAGTTTAGTATTGGCAATGAAAGGGTTGGATGATTAGCGTTTAACTTGCTAAAGCCATGCATGATTGACCCATATGATTTTACACAAGAAACACAAATTGTCTATTGATAGTGTGGAAATATTGTTAGCAAAAAGAATGTGAGCAGTCAGGCTACAAGGGTCACAAAAATAAAGAGAACTTTATTCAGGCTACATTAAAATAGTAAACATCTCCACCCATGGCATTTCATGCCCTACAGGCTCTTCCTCAAGAGCCACTGGTCCTAACAAGCACACAGGCAGACTATCATGGTTTCCTTTCAATCTGTGTAATCTGGTATGTCTGTTAAATAATGATATGGTATCCGTTATCCAGCAAGCTCTTAATTATGGACAGGATAATCCATATAGTCCATATTTTAAAATAAATTTCCTTTTTTCCAGTAATAATAAACAGTACCTTATACTTGATCCAAATTAAGAAATAATTAATCCTTATTGGAAGCTAAACCAGCCTATTGGGTTAATTTAATGTTTACATTATTTTCTAGTATACTTTAGGTACGAAGGTCCAAATTACAGAAAAATTTGTTATCCGGAAAACCCCAGGTTCTGAGCATTCTGGATAACAGATACCATACCCCAATACAAAGAATAATGCTAACAGGTCAAATTATATAAAAAAAAAATATAAAATAAAAAATTCTGGACCTTTAGTTCTCCTTTAAGGCCAGCCATCCAGTTCTATTTGCCTGTCAAATTGATTATTCCTAGTCATTCATTCTTTTCTCAATTGCACGATTCATCTGTTAAAAGATATATACTGCTTTTTTAGACAAGAGTTTGTCATATTATTAATTTTTAGGTAATCGGTTGAGTTGCTCTGATGCTGTTTATTCAAGACGAGTTGTACAAGGAATATGTGAAAATGATGATGAATATTGTCATTCTGTGTATGATCCTCTCCATATCTTTGTCCTTCTGGATGATTTCCATCACAGCAAGTACCTACTCTGGTAAGCATTATACTTATTACAGTTTTTACTGTTAAAGTAAAATATTTCAAAGAGACTAGCTTATGTACATAATGTAAAGGCGTGACTTTCTGTGCATATCTGCCTTAGCTCAAAGGATAACTGATTTGATAACTTTATCTATACTACCTTATTTAATCATAGAATACTTTTGCAAAGAAAATTAGTAGGGAAATAATAATAATAAATAATATATATTTTTTTTTTTAGTGAACACCACAGTGCATCCTTTATTTCTCCAGCATTTGCATCCATAAATGACCGCTCAAGTTTTCATGGTCAAGTTAAAGGGGACAATGTATCCCTTTTGTTCAATAAGAGTTTTGTTAATAGGGCTTGTGAGGAACATACTGCCACGAAAATTGGCTACAAGGGGTTAAATGCTCAGCCCTTCACCGACAGTGCACACAGATCAGGCAAACGGCAGATGCCCCAAAACATACCAACACTACGAAAATCTCAAATATTAAACTGCAAAGTCAACATAGTTAATATGCTAGTATAGTATTTATCACAAGCCTAATTCATTGAACTTATGTTGAACAAGTGGGTGTACTGCAACTTTAAAGTTTTTTGTAAAATATAGAATTTCTTATGCAAGTTTCCACAATAAGAATATATCATATATATTTGTTATATAGGGCTTTATACCAAAATTGTTTTATATTTATATTTTATTTTTTGCACAAATTCAACCGAGTTGGAAAGCCTCAAGTCTCTTGCACGTACCAATACCAGATATGTATAGTTTTATCAACATTTCTGAAATCTATAGATCAAAAACTCACAGCAACACTACAGTAGAATACGGCTTACTTTAGATTTTAGAGCCAAAAAATTCTGGAACATAGGTTTACCCCAGGAAACCATATATTTTTGAAAAGTACACATTCTGCTGAATCCAAAATGGGTTATGTCTTTCTACTCCTCATTGTCAAACATCAAAGCTTTTCTGAACTTTGTGGTTTAAATAAAAATTTGAGATATTGAAAAATCACCTCAAAACCAATTGCATGTTCTTATCTCCTGCATAGCATTAGGCATCAAGAAAAACATCCTAAATATGAGTGCCAAGGGTCTACTCCCCATTTGGCATATTATTACCAAAGTATCTGGCATTTAGAGACCCCAAATGACTGAAGGCTTTCCCAAAATTGGCAGTTTTGATTAAATACATGAACATCTCCTCAAAGCTTCCACATTCTAGCATATTATTTCACACCCTAAACATGACCCAAAACATCCTACAAATGAACACCAGGGGTCTACTGAACAATTTGATGGCCAGTATGCATAGGTTTACCAAACTATGTGGTGTACAGAGGCACCCAAATGGATGTATAGCAGATAAAATTGCAAGTGTTTCATAGCCTAATGCAAGCAGAGACCCTAACCTGGTTAGGGTGAGATGGGCTAAAAGAAGCCAAAAAGCCCTTCACGTGCAAAACATGCAGTTTGCATTGATGGCTCTGAACTATCATTCTGTATCTGTGCTATTAAAGCAGCTCTTCTAGATGCACAGTTGACCAACGGGACATAAAGCAGTGATTTGCATGTCTCTGCCCATAATGTCTTATGTGAGAGTTAAACTTACATTTTTTGGTGTTAAGGCAGTGCTATGTATATGGCACAACAAAAGTAAAAACCTTCTGTTTTCAGAAGGATTTTTTGCTGCATGTTTTGCATGTAAAGGTTTTTTTGGCTCCTTTTAGCCCGTCTCACCCTAACAAGGCTAGGTTCTCTGTTTTCAGAAGGCTTTATGCAGCCTAATACAAGGAAGGGCTGTCCTCCTTAAAGTCTCAACATTTCCCCCAGATTGCATTATTTTTACCTAATGACATGGATTACAAATATGTGGATAACTCTTATAAAACTGCAATTTTATTTCTGAACAGGTACATTGCGGCCTATCTCTCCATGGCGTTGGCTTGTATCTTTGCTGACCCCAATCATTATTGTATCCCATGGCATAAAGAAGAGGAGCTTGGATAGCAGTGGTGCTCTTGGAGGTATTCAGTTAGCAATTTTATTCCTATTCCTTTTCCATTTTGCCTGCATTGAAGTTTGCTTTTAGCATTATTTATTTATTTTACATTATTATGTGTATAAAATGTAAAACCCAATGCTTTAATGTGGCAGATAGTAATGGTAAATGGGCACAAAACAGTTGTTTTGTTGTGGCAGATATAACAGGATAGAATTGTTTTCTTTGTATGACTTCTGTAATGCTCATACACACTGTGAGCTTTCATCACCAGTAGGAGTAGGAAACCCTACGGTTCATACCACTTTAAAGACGGACTAAACATAACTTCACAAAGAAAACAAATATGGCAGCGTCACTGAAATATGTAAGGGGCTAAACAAATCACTTTGCCATAGATAGCATTCCCTTCTAGTTATAATAAACCTAATAGGTTTATGGTGTTTGTCATGTGGATAGTGTTTTTAACATACTTAATTTGCGTTTGGCATTCAAGTATAAAAAAAAAAACCGTGTCAACTTAGTAGAAAATTTAATAAAAAAGATATGTTCCAGATTTAGCAGGCTATTTGTTATGTCATGCAAAGGATCATATTAGGGATGTGCACAGCTAGCGGTTAAAATATTTCTTACTTCCTTGTTTGTCTGACAAAAAGTCACGTAATTTTAAAGGAGAACTAAAGCTTAACTAAAACTAGAAATGTTGTACATTATGTTTTGGACTTCTGTACCAGCCCAAGGCAACCACAGCCCTTTAACAGTGAAGATCTGTCCCTGCAGTAGCTCCCCATCTTCTTTTCTGCTGATTCACTGCACATGCTCTGGGCTGCTGTCACTTACTGAGCTTAGGGCCCACTCACAATATACAGTACTCCTAGAATGTCACAACATAAGGCTGATAAGTAATTAATAAAGATAATTACTACATGGCAGCACATAAACCAGTGCAACTATCATCAGAATTTAATAATCAGCCCTGTAGCATCATCCTATACTACAGACCAACCTCATTTTCTGCTTGATAATTTGCGACACACCCTAAGCTTAGCTTCTCAACAGCTGTTCAGAGCCCACTGAGCATGTGAGTGTCAGACACTTTCCAAGATGGTGACCCCCTGTGACAAGTTTGAAGTCCTGGATCATTTCTGCTATTGAGAAGCTGAAACTTTAGACTGGTGCAATATGTCCAGTATGTAATATTTGGCATTTTTAGCCATATTCATTTTTATGGTTTAATTTTCCTTTAAGTATTCGGATTTGGTTTGGCCAGGAACTTGAACTTGGCCGAATCCTGCTGAAAAAAGCTGAATCCAAGTCCTTGGGAGAACCAAATCCGAATTACATGACTTGGTGTCATACAAAGAAGGAAGTAAATAATTGCTTTCTGTTCACGAGGTTCTCTTTTGCTTTTCCTCTCCCTAATTTACATATTACAAAATTGTCAAGCACTCCGTGCTCCACTCGTAGTTAAAATAATAATTTTTTATTCCAGCTTGTTAAAACCAGCAAACATCCTGACGTAATATGTAATCATAGCATATGCCTTTTTGAATCCATTTACTGGAACTGACATTAATTGATTTACTCCAATTAATATTAGCTAAATTGCCAACAAACTATGTGTGTAATCAAGATAATCATTAACATATATTTCAGATATGCGATTTCGCTGAAAAACTTTAAAGTCCAATGCTTTCAGTAAGAGATAAAAGACTTCCGTTTCATCATAAGCATAATGCAACATTTTGTTTTTATTTATCTCTTATTTCATTACATGTTATATCAACAAACGAAGGAAACAGTAACATGAATCAGCGTAATTGATATAGCTGTTCATACTTATTTCATTATTTGTAACCCTCGTAATTCAAAATTGAATCAGGTGGTTTAGCTTAACTTTTAGGGGCCGATTTACTAAAATTCACATATTGTATTTTTTTTTCTGTAAAAATATGTGTGGGGGGGTTTTATTTGTAAAATGAGAGATTTATTAAGTGTAAAAACTATTAGAACCTTTAATACAAAACTTCACCAAGTGAAAGCAGTTGAGGTCCCATAGAGGTTTTTGAATTTTTTTCCTCTAATAATTGTACAAAAAACAATATTTTTAGAGATTTTACAGATATTCATATTTTTTTTGGATTGTTACCTTTTTTTTGTTCGCACTTTTTATATTCATATCTTTTAATAACTTTCATGGCATTTGTGGTTTTAGACAAATAGAATTTAATTGTGTTTTCAAAAAGCTCTAGCAATTCAACCTCTAATAAAGGGCTAATTCTGAGCAACTTTTCAATTGGCAAATAATTTAAAAACTATTAAAAAATAAACCATGAAGACTGTCTTCTTATGACGCTTTCAATTGGGGGTCACTAGCCCCATCTAAGGGAACATATGATCTGTAAATCTACACATTTAGGGTCATATTTATCAAGGATTGAATTTCGAATTGAAAAAACTTCGAAATTCGAATTCAAAAAGACCATCCAAAATTAAGTATATTGTTCTCCACATCATACTAAAAGTTAATTTAAAGGGGTGTTCACCTTCCAACACTTTTTTCAGTTCATATGGTTTCAGATTGTTCACCAGAAATATAGACTTTTTCCAATTATTTTCTATGTTTTTCTGATATAGAAGTGTAAAGCTGACCATAGACGTGCAGATTACAGCATATGTCAGACTGATCGTCCGTGCCAATCTTCTGAACTGCAACTAACCATTCAGATTAATATAAAGTAGTAAAGAAAACAAATCACACAATGCTTAGGCCATTAATTGACAGATAGCAATTGTACAAAAGTCGTTTCGTGCAATTGTATCTTTGCGTCTATGGCCAGCTAATTTTTCACCTTGCTAAAGCTGCTCGGGAGGGGTTCACGGACTCTCTAAACTGTTCTAAATTGATACATTTAGTTGATACATTTCTTTTCTTTGGCCCTGCTGAGCAGAATCCCTGCGTTTCATTAAAAGCAGACGTTAGAATTGATACAATAGTTGCTAATACTCCAGATAAGCTACTGAAAAATGTATCAACTAAATGTTGCAAAATTGTAACCGCATAGTAACATAGAATCTACACCTGAATTACTGAGCTGTCAAACTCAAACACCAGAGACTGGTTTTGTAAAAACTGTTAAAAATGGAAAGCAATCGAAAAACATTTTTCTGGAGAACAACTTTTGGATCTGAAAACAACTCAACTGAAAAAGTTTTTGGAAGGTGAACAGCCAATTTAAAGATGAACAACACCTTTCACATGACAAGTGAAAGGATTAGGATTTCTGTTTTTGTCAAAGGCATTATTTTGCAAAAGTACTATTTCATATTTTAAAATCTTAATTTAATAATTTGGGCTACATTTGGCATCATTATTACTCATTATTAGTGTAAGTATGTGACGCAGCACTGTACAATAATTTATATCAAAGGGGTTTCACCATCACGATCAATAAACCATGGTTACAGAATACAAATAGAATCCGAGGATCCTGCTCACAAGAACTTTCAGTCTCAAGATCATAAACTCATCAACATGGTTGTGCAGGCTTTTGTCTCCGTGATTGGGTTTCTGATTTTGAAAAGTAAATTGCTTCTTAGGTTGCTTCTGTTCAAATAATACTGCTAGTACAAAAAAAATCTAAAATTTGCCTTGCAGGACTGCTGGTCGGATTCATCCTCACTATAGCCAACTATAGCTTTTTCTCAGCCTTGCTGGCTTTCTTCTTCATTTCTTCTAAACTCACTAAATGGAGAGGTGAAGTTAAGAAATGTTATGACTCAGAATATAAAGAAGGTAAGTATTTAATTCTCCTTTGTATTCGCAAAGCAACTTGTATTAATGTAGTCTGTTTGATGATTTCAAACTTTTAATATACCTGTACTCAAGATCATTTTTTTTTTTGCTCAAGATATGTTTTATTGAGAACAGCATATTTTGAACAGTTACACACTGAACAGTGCACAATTGTATTGTAATGGTACATAATACAAGTTTACAATTGTATAACATCACTTTTTACGATCCTTATCATTACATTACTTTACCATTGTATCAAAGTAGCCTGCACATGTATTAAATATACATTTAGCTAACCACCAAAAGCGAGGGTCTGGGGACATGGATCCCTGTGGGTTACCTTGATCAATTTGTGTATCTAGCCACAATTGCCAGCTTCCCTACCTGCTTTGGATTTGACCTTTCCTGGTAAATACAAATTTTTCTTTGTTACATATGGAGGTAACTGCTTGGAGCCAGTCTGCAATGGCCGGAGGGAACTACATTTCCAGTTTAATGTTATTTGATGCCTGGCATGGAATAGGACCTTTGAAACCAGCTGTCTAAGTGCCACTGGTACATCATTTTTAATCCCAATGTCTGGCAGAGTAGTGCCTGTTAGTTTAGATAAGTGCCTTATAATTATTCCCTAGTGTTGCTGTAGGCTGTGCTTCACTATTGGCTGGATTCCACGCGGGAGAGACATTGGGGTACTTCTTATTATTTAATTTAGCTATTGTGTAGTATGCTCTGTGTACCATGTACAGTTGTAATAGTCTTTGTAACTGAGGGAGATGTGCAGGGGCTTGCAAGGCCTTTTTCCATCAGTTGCAGGTCCTTCTCCCAGGCATCCCTGCCTTTGATATGGTTATTGTTAACAAGGGATTTCAGTAGCCTTTGGAGGGATTTCAGTGGGAGGAAGCTAACCTGATGGGTTTGTGCTTCGTTTGTCATCTCAAGGCACTACTAACTTGCAAATATACAAGCCATTGTGTGTTAATAAGTTATGTTGAGATTTCAGTGTAGCAAAGTTTTTAGGTGAGCCGTGTGTACACGCATCTGAGATGGTTGTGATCCCATTAGTTAACCAGCACCTTGCTTGAGAATATGAGCCAGATGCGGGAATACCACATTGTTCCTATGCAGTATATTGATTGAAGGCCATTAGGGTCTGGCCACACAAGCAGATTCGGGGAGATTAGTCTCCCCAGTTACAAATCTCCTCTTCTTCCTCCTCCTCTTCTTCTTCTGCCTGCCCTCTGCCGGCTAAAATTCAAATCGCCTCACAAGGAAACGTCTGGCGACTTTGGAAATCGAAGCGCTGCAAGTGCATTACCGCAGGTGATTTTTATTTTAGCTGGCGGAGGGCAGGGGGAAGGCAGTTTTGGGGAGATTGTCGCCCGAAGAAGAGGAGATTTGTAGCTGGGGCGACTAATCTCCCCGAATTTGCTTGTGTGGCCAGACCCTTAAAAAGTGGACTTTTTGCAGAAATACGGAACTCTTTAAGAATTTGCTTGAGAAAGGGCCATGCTGCTAACTTTATTTTTTTTAATACAGGTATGGGGTCTGTTATCCGGAAACTCAATATCCAGAAATTGCTCCGAATTACGGAAAGGTTGTCTGCCATAGACTCCATTATAATAAAATAATCCAAATTTTTAACAATGATTTCCTTTTTCTGTGTAATAATAAAAAGTACCCGAGCATTCTGGATAACAGGTCCCATACCTGTATTGTGCAATTATTCTTTACTAAAAGCATATTAAAATGCTCCTTTACTGCATCGCTTCAAGATATTTTCTTAAAGTACTTGTATATCATCTACTGCATTATATTAAGATCATAAACTCCTTTAAATCTAAGATTTTTCGCAGTTCCACACAGGCTCTGATTTTGTCTTTACATCGTTTGGCTGCAGTCCACTGGCTAAAGTAAAATTAGGAAATCCATTGTACATAACGCTCTCTGTTAATAAGTAACTCCAAAGACTGTGCAATTTCAACTAAATGTTTTATTTGTTTAAATGTTAAATTTATTATGAAAGAAATGTTAATTTGAACAGGTATATGTAACTGTTCTATGACAAACATCTTTTTTTGTTTACGCTTTACAAGGCTGAATTTGACATAATGTCTTTGGTCTTAATGGTCCTTACTATAATTTCTTAATTTAACCCAATATCATTATGTAATACCAGAGATGTTCAGGTATGGGACCTGTTATCCAGAATGCTTGGCATCTGTGTTTATCCGGATAACCGATCTTTCTGTAATTTGGATCTTCGTACCTTGTTTGCTAGAAAATCATGTAAACATTAAATAAACCTAATAGGCTGGTTTTGCTTCCAATACGGATTAATTATATCTTAGTTGGGATCAAGTACAAGCTACTGTTTTATTATCACAAAGAAAAAGGAAATCCTTTTTTTAAAAATTGATTATTTCGATAAAATGGAGTCTATGGGAGATACCTTCCCGTAATTGAGAGCTTTCTGAAAAATGGATACCATACCTGTACCTTGCTTTGCCTCATACAGGCATTATATGGCAACCTTGTGTTTACTGAGATAATAGGAAGTTGTAGGTTAAAGGAACAGTAACACCATAAAATAAGTGTTTGAATGGAATGACAATATAATGTAATGTTGCCCTGCAATGGTTAAACTGGTGTGTTTGCTTCAGAAACACAACTATAGTTGCTGCTGTGTAGCCATTCAAGCACAGTATACTCCGTAGATAAATAATTTCTGAAGAATCCTACTGTATATTACAGAACGTATCTGTTATCTGCCTTTTCTCTTTTTCAAGCTTTGAATGGCTGCTCCCATGCCTACACAGCAGCTTGTTTATATAAACTATAGTAGTGCAAAAACACAAGTTGTACCAGTGCAGTGCAATCAGTACATTATATTTTCATTATTTTAATATTTAATTTTTTGGTGTTACTGGTTTTATTTTTACCATCTTTTTTAAATGTATGTAACCATGGTTAGTAAAAAAAAAAAAAACTTTCTTTTTCAGGAGGACAAAGGAATTGGGTTCAGGTGTTCTGCAATGGTGGCCTCCCTGCTGAATTAGCTCTGCTCTACATGATAGAAAATGGACCTGGAGAAATACCTATAGATTTTTCCAAAGAGTACACTGCATCTTGGATGTGTTTGTCCCTCCTGGGTGCTCTGTCATGTTCTGCTGGAGATACATGGGCTTCTGAGATAGGCCCAGTACTTAGCAAAAGTGCTCCTAGATTGATAACAACCTGGGAAAAGGTACCAGTAGGTAAGCTCTTTGGTCTCACCAAACATTTGATTTCTTCTGTAAAATAAAGTTTGATTTCCTCTTTATTAGCAGTTCAGGTTTTTGTTAAGCCATAATTATTGATTCTATTGTCTTTATTGTACAGTGTCTGTACATAATTTTTTTGGTAGAAGCAATAAATTACATTATACTTCTCTTTATCAACACCTAATTACTACTAAAACTGTTGTAGCCTAAACAGCTTATAATAAGCTGAAACGTGCTTATGAGAATGTCTAGTATGACCAATAAGTTATGTATAACAATCCACTTAGATCGGTTTTACATTTTTAAAGTAAAGCAAGGTCCTTGCTATAGGGAGCAATATCTATGAATTTATACATATATTTCTTTCTTTCTTTCTTTGTAGGAACCAATGGAGGTGTTACTCCAATAGGTCTGATTTCAAGCCTTCTTGGTGGCATAAGTGTGGGTGTAGCGTATTTTGTTACACAACTTGTTTTTGTAGATGATTTGGAAATCGCCGCCCCTCAGTGGCCCATCGTCATATATGGTGGAATGGCTGGTTTACTTGGATCTTTAATAGACTCCTATCTAGGAGCTATAATGCAATATTCAGGTATATTTAAAACTTCTTTCCATATTTGCCATATGATGCATTGTTTTAGTATTAATACAGACGGAAATCTTCCACCAAAAACCAACAGTGTTGTGTATGCATGTGTGTATAGCTCTAAAAAGTGTGTTAATTTGTGTATGTGAGTAAATGTGTGCAAAAGAAAATAAAGCCAGGAAAGGAAAAAAAAAGCTACCTTTAGTAAAGTGTGTATGTCTAAATGCATGTAGGTTTGTGTATATGTGTAAAGGAAGGGCACTTACCATTTCGTGTGCGTGTGGGGTCCTTGGCAGCGTTGTTGGGTCCAGGATCACAGAGTCTGTGCAGCAGTTCTGCTCCTGCTGCGGTGAGGAGGCAAAAGGCATATATTTCCATGTGTAAGTTAAGGGGTTTTATTCCCCTTGTTCAGCATTTCCATGACTTTTGATATTTCTTGTACTATGAAAAGTACTTTCAGTTTCCAACCTACAGGTTTTTTTGTTCAGTTAAATTGGGGGAATAGAAGGTAGTCAGGCAAATTATTATTCCCCTGATAAAACCCAAGTACCTGTATAATAAACTCCTCCTACTTATTTGTAAACCCAAGATTCAGTTGGGGCAAAGAAGCTTGTATACAGAGAGCATGTTCCTATTTTTATTAGGATGCCATACATCTGTTGTGGCACTGTATAGGAATATTTGTCAGGATATGTTTCACAGTAACTGAAACACTTGTAAAGTTTGTGTTTGGGACCTTAGGTCAGTGGTGTTCAATTCACCCCTTTGGGATCCAGCTATTGTTTAGGGTTTCTCTTAGGGTAAGGGCATACCTAGAAAATCGGGGAGATTTAGTCGCAATCGCATCTTCTTTGGGGCGACTAATCTCACCAAACTGCTCCCCTCACGAGTGAACTTCGGGCGACTTCTGAAATCGAAGCACCGCAAGTGCATTGGCGCAGGCGTTTTTTCATTGAAGCAGGCGGAAGACACAGGAAGCAGTTCGGGCTACTAAATCTCCCCGAATCTCCAGGTGTGCCCTTAGCTGATCATAAGGTTACTGATAAGAGAGGATTTCTAGATCAACAAATCAGTGCTCATCTTAACGCTAATGAACCTTTAAAGTGATTGCCATGATTTTTATGGTGTCGTTTTTTATTTCTACATTACATTGTTTACACTGCAAATAATTCACTCTACCATATAAAATTTAATTCCTGAAACGGTAAGTGCAGCAGGTTGGGGATAACATAGGGAGCTGTATTTAATATAGGTTGGAACTGCTGGCCAAGGGAAGGGAATCGGCAGCCCCATGCCTTTTCAGGAAACAAAATAATGCTAATTGTGTTGCAGGTTTTAGTTTTACTTTATCAAAATGCATCCGTTGAGTGTGTTCTACTAGATTACATTTCCTTTTGTTGCCTATTGTGAATATATGAAGTCTTTTTTAGCATGAGGAGTGCCATTTCTCTATTTCACATTTGTTGGCTGATTTAATTTCACAAGCAAAATACAAGAAAAAAAGTTCAAAAAGAAATGCAGACAACAGATGTATACTCCAACCAGGGACTCCCTCAGGGACACAAAATGAAACGTGCTTGGTGAGACTTTAAATAACCCAGTACAAAATGGAACCAAAAATTATGACTTTATCGATGATACAGAAAACACAGTAAGATAAATGCATAAACAATCTGAAAGATTTATTAGGCACCAAAAACTCCAATTAAAACTTTGGCATCTAAAAGCTGCCGAGTTCATGTAGAAGTCAATGGAAATTGCCCTAGGATAAACGTAAGTGATTTTTTTTTCCTTTTTTTTTATTTTTGGAATTTTGTTGAGGGTGTGTAGACCCATTGAAAATGATTGGTAGAATACAAATTCAATGTAGTAAATCATATTTTTTTTTTTTTACTATAGAATTTTGTAATAAATAAGCAAACATTCGTGTTTAGTAAATAAAAATTCAGAGTTTTTACGAATTCGAACTTTGATAAATAAGCCTCCCCATGCCAGTTCAGTTTTCCAGTCATTTACAGCTCCACTAAACCACCACCAGTTACCGAAAGAACATTGGGCAATTTGTAATTATATAGTCAATTGTAATGTAACGTTATTATCAGTGTTAAAAATAAGTAAATAAACGTATGAAATAGAGAGACGTACAGGTCCTGGCAGACCTAGGTGCTAACCAGCAAAGCTACAATAGCAGCCTTACCTCAAGCATAAAATGAATCACCATCTGCCGTTATCGGAACACAAACGTTAGTAGGACCACAATGGCCTGGGTGAGGTTGATGCTAAGCAGAATGTCAAATAATAAGTTTGTCAACCTTATCTTTATAAGTTTGATCAATCTTTTTATTGGTTTAGTTGCCAATGTCTGCTCTCATTCCAGCTCTTCTATGTCTGTTTTGAAGATGGGTTCCCAAACCTTTACCCCATATTAAAGATATGGGCCAAACAAAGGTTTATACTGAGGTAGAATTACTGTATGCTTGCATCCCTTATTATATTATGTAAACTTGTTAGCTTATGTAACCTCTGCCTGGCAATGGTGATGCAGATAAATGTGGCTAATATGATTTTACATTATTTTCATAGCTTATTTACCTCTGTATAGTTGCATGATTCTATCCACAGTGAACTTCTATTTCTGTCTTTTCTTAAAATGATTTCTGTAGTAGGTTAATGTCGCTCTGATTAAAATTCTTTATGAAGCAGGTGTTAAAAATAGCAATATCAAAATATCGCTTTTCGCAGATGTCCTCCTAACACTTGGTAACCCGCGGGTGTCCTTACCCAATTTACACAACACCCTTTCGGATTATAGTAGAATAGCAGGATATAAAATAAATTGGGCAAAATCGGAGGCACTCTTGTTCCACACTGAGGGAAATGTACGGAGGGCACTCCAAGACAGTTTTCCTTACAAATGGCAAAAATCCTATATAAGCTATCTAGGAATTAAATTAACGCCTCATTATCACCAATTGTTACATGCAAATTTCTCCCCTATGGTGAAACAAATTACAAAAGATTTGCAGGATTGGACACAGCATCACATCTCATGGCTCGGGCGCATTGCAGCTATTAAAATGACCATACTCCCTAAGCTACTATACATGTTTGAAACTATCCCACTCCATATTCCACTTTCTCAACTGGGTCATATACAAAAACTGATATTTAAGTTTATCTGGGGCTCGACGAAAGCTAGATTTTCACGTTCAATACTTGTGGCAGGGAGAAATCAGGGTGGTCTCGCTGTGCCTGATATTGGTAAATACTATGAGGCTTCCCATCTACGTCAAACCCTGGCTTGGCTCCAAGCTTCGCCATCCACTAAATGGGCCCAATTAGAGGCCACTTGGATTTCCCCCTTTCATATTAGTAACTTGATTTTACCAGATAAACCCAAGCTGCAACTTTCTGATTTGGCCCCGAAACCTATGAAATTTACTTACACTATCTGGAGGCATTGCCAGAGGAAATATGGGATTAGCAAACATCCATCGGCCCTAACAATACTTAGAGGGAACCCTGATTTCCACCCTGGACAGCTACAAACATTCCAATCTCACTGGGAAGCTTATAACTTTGTGAGACTTATCGATTTCATAAATCCACTTAGTCGGAGGTTGTATACTTACCAGGAACTAACCAATAAATGTAACTGAGAGTCAGGAAAGGAGATGGAATTTCTCCAAATCAAACACTACATCACCACACTCCTTGGGCAACAATCCCAGCCGCAACTTACCCCATTTGAAAAAATTCTGGGAGTCTCCTTTCCTTATAAGGGTTTAATTTCACAGTTGTATGCGTTAATGAACGCCCTACCTGATGATCCCTTTCCTGCTCATACATACATGCATTATTGGGACTCGGTTTGGGATCATGGTTTTCCTATATCCCAATGGAGCAAAATGTGGGAGAACGCTCGTACGATAACAACATGTGTCCAACAAAAAGAAAGTGTTTATAAAGTTATGATGAGGTGGTACTTAACCCCTGATAGACTCTCCAAAATGTACCCACAAAGCAGTCCCTTATGCTGGAGAGGATGTAGCCACAAAGGTACGCTACATCATATTCTCTGGGCTTGTCCCAAACTGACAAAGTTCTGGCAGGATGTTGTGAACCTGATAATAGCGGTCTTTAATTCCCCAATGAATATTACAATGCCTCACTTGCTATTAGCCCTACCTATCCCCAGATTGAAAAAAGCAGCCCAGAAGTGGGTTAATCAGATATCCACAGTAGCCAGACTGGCAATTACCTCCAAATGGAAGACTCCAATAATCCCCACCATCCAAGAAATAACTCTTAGACTAGAAAGCAACAAGAAGTTTGAGGAAATGACTGCCCGCATCAATAATACGTTAGATTTGCATAGCAATATCTGGGGCAACTGGGACCATTACATGTTGACTAGAACCGATTGCTCTTAAATTTTTCGGTAATTATTGATAGGCTACAGCTATGATATATGTCCGCGAGCTTCAACTCCCCCCTCCCTCTGTTTTTTTTTTTTTTTTTTTTTTTTTTTTTTCCCTCCCTTGTTTCTCCTTATGCAATTGTTGTACTGCCTTACAATTACTGTTGAATCCAATACTTAGACGTAGTCTATTGCTATACTTAGAGGTTTTGGATGGAACAGCTTGCACTCTATGAAATGTTGATGTACCTCTTACTCTGTTTTGTCTGCTTGTTTATTTTGAAAATTAATAAAAATGTAAGTTACAAAAAAAAAAAAAAAAAATAGCAATATCTGCAGTTAAAAGTTGCAGTTCTATTCATAGTATATACAGTATCTATATATGCAGTTAAAACAAAGTTTATTGAGTCTCCATATCGACACGTTTCGGACATGGGACCGTCATCCGGATAGATCCCATATGGACCGAAATGCGTCGATATGGAGACTGAATAAACGTTGTTAACTTTTTTTGTGAAAACCTTAGTGCCGTGAGTGCTTTCTACTATTGGACTCTATATTATTTGCTCAGCACTCGGCCAGTGTCAAAGTGAGTGGTTAGTGCCGATTTCGAGTGAATATATATTAGCAGTGTCAGCAATCTGGTTGCTAGGGTCCAAATTACCCTAGGAACCATGCATTGCTTTGAATAAGAATATGGAATATTAATAGGGGAAGGTCGGAAAAGAAAGATGAGTAATAAAAAGTAGCAATAACAATAAATGTGTAATTTAAGAGAGGATTTGTTTTTAGATGGGGCCAGTGACCCCCTTTTGAATGATAGAAAGAGTCAGGATAAGAAGGCAAATAATTCATAAACTATAAATATTGAAGACCAATTGAAAATTTGCTTAGAATTAGCCATTCTATAACATACTAAAAGTTAACGTGAAGGTGAAGCACCCCTTTAAAGCTATCTAATGTGTTAGCCAGTACGACTGATTCAGGGAGAGATTTCCAAATCTTCACAGCTGTCACTGTAAAAAAAACCTCTACCGAATATGTAGACTGGACCTCCTTTCTTCTAATAGAAATGGGTGCCCTTATGTCAGCTGCAAGGACCTACTGGTAAATAAAGCATTTGACAGATTATAATACAGAAGGCACCGCCCAGCGATTATAAATTGCAGTCTCCTTTTAAACTTCTCTGTGGGGTGGAGGTGTTTTGACTACATCAGAGCATTCTTCAGAAGTCCGTGAAATGAGACAAAAGTCGACCCGCACCAGGCCCTTACCTGCCTGCTCCCAACCCAGCTTGTCACTTATATTTATAGACCCACGCCTATGCCTATAAATAGAGGCTGCCAGAAGTGAAAGCTGGGCAGAGGAAGGTCAGTGGCATGGGGCAGAAGGGAAAGTGCAGCCTGAACCCGCCTTTAAATCAAGTGCGAATGTCGGCCTGACCTGTGGGTAAGCCCCAAAGGTCCCGCAGGTTTTGGCCAGGCCCACACATTACTAATTACTACATTACTAATGGGTTGTGTAAATGGTGTAATACATTTTGGCAATTTGCAAAACTACCATGGGGAATGAATACCTCACCATGACCTTGATTTGCTAACCATTAATAATGCTTTTCAGATCATAACTGGTTTTCATATTCGCACAACATAAAATGTGTAAATCTCAGCATGCAAATCTTAGAATGTGGATTGCGTTTAAAAATTGTTAGATTGAATTAATTCCTATATCATTTACCTACCAACATTCTTGTCATTGCTTCCTTATTTTTTTCTTTTAGGTTATGATGAAAGCACTGGTAAGATTGTCAATCACCCAACAAAAGATGCAAAATTTATTTGTGGGAAGCCAATATTGGACAATAATGCAGTGAATCTTTTCTCATCAATTCTTATTGCTCTGCTGCTTCCAACTGCTGCTTGGAGTTTTTGGCCGAGACTTTAAAAAGTGGGGAAACTACTATTTTGTAATACTTAATTATTCAAAGATACATATTGTTTAGCAGGCTTGCACTTAATTATTGATGTTTTCTTTTATTGTAGCAATTATTGAGTACAGTTTTTTTAAAAATGTGAACAAATACACTTTTAAAATGTAGAGAATTCAGTTTGAAAAAAATGAACCTTTTTCCCCCTCAAAAAAGATTTTCTTTCCAACTTTACTCCATGGATTTCTGACATCTCCCTAATTGCACAGTAATTTGTTTGGAGAGTTTTAACACTTTATTTGTGTATAATGAACAAGATACGAACTTGGAGTTTATCAGATTGTGAAGTCTACATGGTTGATAACACACTAATAAATTATGTACTCGACATTTATTTAAGGGCAGAGTTCGCAAAATTCCTTTTACATCTTTATTGAAACATCTCACATATGTGAATAGTCAGGAATGTTTTTCACTGCTTTTTCTTGAGTATTTATCATTTGCCGCATGAGGTTTCTTAAGTGAAAAATCTTGGAAATTTCTCATGCGTTGGGTTATATTTATCGTTGATTGAAACTAGAGCTTGCCACAATTGAGCACTGTGAAATTATGCCACACACTATCACTGTGAAATTATGCCACACACTATTGCTATGGGATTTTTCAAGCAATATTTGTCAAGGGGTGAACGCTAAGCTTCATCCATTGATAAATATGCTCCCAACAATCCCTTTGAAATAGAGAGTGGTGGAATTTCACTCTGGTGAACTGTGGCAATCTCTAGTTTTACTTTTTAATAAATGCCCTTTTGTGTCTTGAGAAAGCAGAGTGATAGCAAGAATTCCATTCAAACACATGCTGCTGTGTCTTTTGGTTTCAGCTCCCATACAAAAAAAGGATACAAAAAGGCACTCGAGGGCCCTGCTTAAGGGCATCTCCTGGATGCTTATATGGTAATAAAACATTTTTGCAAAAAAAAAAAAAAAAAGAAAAAGCTCTTCCACTGAATACTTTCCTACATTACACACATTCATGTTATATCATGATGCTACTTCCCCCAACACCATTGCACATTAGATGATTGGTACACAGCATTCTGGAGTATTTTTTGCAAATTCCTCCAGGCAGATTTTTAGCTGGGTTATTTTGGTTAGTTTGATTCGTACTCATTTCCATTTACAAGCAGTGCAGCGATTTCACAAATGAATTGAGATCAGAACACTGACTGAGCCATTGTAGGACATTCACTTTTGTTCTGCAGCCGCTCTGTTACTTTGGCTTTTTTGTTTAGAATCATTGTCCTGTCTGAGAGATGGACAGGTTTTTTTTATTTATTTTTTTTACTTTTTCAGGCTAACAATACACTGGGGTATTTGACTGTATTTTGCATTATCCATTCTTCCTTTTATATGATCAATATACCCAGTACATGCTAACGAATAGCAGGATGATTCTAGTACAGGTATAGATCTATTATCCAGAATGTTTGGGACCTGGAGTTTACCAGATAAGGAATCTTTCCATAATTTTGATCACTGTACCTCAAGTAAACATTTAATAAACTAATATTATAATAATATAATACTAATAAACATGCAGCATGTAACTATCAAGTCCAAGCTATGGTTGTATTATTACAAAGGACATTTGAATTACTTGATTAAAATGGAGTCTGTAGCAGATGGCCTCCAAAGCTTTCTGGATACCAAGTTTCCACCTAACTTGACTTTTGCTTTGAATCGAGAGCAGTTGCCTTTATGAGTGGGTGGCACAAAATCTATTTCTCAGAAGCATATGGAAGCACCTTCTCCCCCCCCCAATAACAGCATGAAAAGTAACAGTAGAAAGGCTAATGAAAATAAAAAGGTAAATGTCCTAAAATTCAAAGTCAAAGCCCTGAATGTAACCCATTTATAGCACTTGAAATTTGAGGTGCACAAGTGTCATCTAACCTGATCAACTTGGAGCAAATCTTCCTAGACAAATAGGCCAAAAGCACATGAGTACAGTGGTGCATATTTAACCGAAAAGTGGTGTGCTAGTTTTAGAGACGCCTCTAAAGTATTGAATTGCAAATATTTCATTTTCAATGCTTTGTAATAAGAATATGACAGAGAACAAAACTTAAATATAGGAGTTTTCATTATTATTCAGTAAAATAAAAAAGTTGAAGGAGCTAAATACTTTTGCAAGGATATGTATGCATAAGGCATTCTTTGCTTTCATTTTTCATATGTTGCTAGTTGTCTTTTGAGATGCGCCAGCAAAACCTTCTTGCAGTAAGTGTTAAACCAAGAACAGTGATGAATCGGCACTTTGCATTTTAGTTCTGCATTCCTTGTGTATGTGAGAATACATTCGGTATGCGAACTAAGTAACATGGTGAGCTATAGTGATACTTTACAGCATGTCAACTGTTATACTGTATACGAATCTTGGAAGTATTGTTGAACCAACAGTGATCATTGATGCCCTTCTACTTAACAGTGGCACAGAGTATTCTGCTCACTGCAATTTGTAGCAGCAATGCAAACACCACTAGGCAGTTATTAGTTTAAGCTTGATAAAAACCAAACATGTATCTTGCAGTTTTGGGGTGTGCTCGGCACCCTGCATTTGCTATTGATTAATATTGAACCAGAACGGGGTACTATGCCTTGAGGGCCATCTCTGCTGAGGTCCGTGCATTCTACATTGCTGTTCTAGACAGCCCACATGTTAATTTTCAGATTTTTACTCTATTGCTCATGTGCTATACAGGACAGCACAAAGGCTCACTGGGACATAGACAGAGATGGCAGCACGACTCTCAAAGAACTTCTGAGTAAATATGAATGCTGGTCTGTTGTAAGCGAGTATATTCACTGCCCACACACTGACATGCCCCAGGGAATTTGACTTGACTTGTCCTTTAAATAACTTTTTTTTTTTTAAGCAGCTAGTATGGTAACTCCACAGCTGTGTAGGTCAATAAAGCACCCCATACAGAATGATTTAATGGGCAGTTATAGCTGTTTTATTTTAATGTACATTGAAAAAATAGTTCATCATGGGCATTGTTTGACACCAGGCAAAAAAGTAAAAAATGTTCTATGATGGTCTAACTGACATTGGTAAGAATTCCCGAGGTACTTTCTGCTTGGTCTCTTAAAGTCTCTAGCCCATTACTTCTGCTGTGATTACTGACATTGTGAAATTTGTTTCTCAGCCAGTATGTAAAATCCAGCTCTTAAAGCTCCAAAAGATTAGACTTTTTTTCTGTTTGACCAGTCACAGGGTGTTTTGTATTTGTAAGTGTCCAGCACTGACCTTAGGTCTGGAATGTAAATATTCCTCCCCACTATAATGTTATATATGTTGCCATTAATGTAAAGTTTACTTACAGACATACATTATTTTGCTCTGATCTCTCTCTTATTAAATGTAATAACTCTTTGTTTTTTTTCTTAAAGGTTTGCTATATGTTTTTTCAAAGTAACTATTGGGTTTTTAGCCAAAAACATTTAATAGAATAATATTAAGATTGTAAAAACAGAGCTTATTGCTAATTTTTTACTGATAATAAGCTACAGTTTTTTTCTAAATAACACCCCCACGCACACCGCACACGTAATTATCACCAGATTATAATTTTACAATATTTATCTGTACAGTCTGTAATAAATTGTACTTGTCTGAAATATTATTTTAAAATGTATAATAAAATATAATAAACTTAGTATATTGATTTTTTTCTTAAGAACTGAAAATGTGTTTACCATCTACATGCTCTTACAGTGTTAAGTTCCATGTGTGATGTTTTAGTTATCATACCTTAATACAGTAGAACCCCCATTTTACATTTTTCAATTTTTTTAAAATGTAAAATCAGGGAACTGTATCATGCATTATATATATATATATATATATATACGTATAAAACCTATTCGTCCCTTTTATAAAATGTATAATTAAACCATAGAATTCTTAATGAATCAGATGAAAATTGAGCATAGGACTGGCCAGATATGGGATGACTTTGACGTAGTTGGCCAGCTTAAATATATTGCAATATATGGACAAACAATCCCTGTTTTGTTTAAAGGGTAAGGCATTTTTCAGTAGCAGTATGCACAAAATGTCTCTGTCTTAAATATATTGATAATGGGTTGAGTGCAGAGGAATCTTGTATTTATTTATATATATATATATATATATATAATATATATATATATATATATATATATATATATATATATATATATATATATAACCACAAAACAATGTAAAATGAGGGAAAACAATTCTGTGGGTTTTTTTTTAAATGTGTTTATAACAGCTTTGCAAATGGTGAATTTCCCTTTAACTGTGAGTCTAAGTTCTCCCAAGAGACCTGCTTATCTTAAACTGAACAAAAGTATCGAAGTATCTATTCTGGGTTCTCTGCCAAAAGCCAATTAAGTTAGAAACGTTATATCTTTTTCTGGCTGTTCAGTGCAAAAGATCAAAGAGAAATTCGGGACATTTCAGTAACAAATCCAGGACTGCAGGCTGAGCGGTCAAAATCTGGGAATGTCCAAAACGGGAAGTTAGGAGGTATGGAATAGCGAGGAAGTGGTCTTCTTGCCCTGGGCTTTTAGAATTGCCTATTGAGGGAATCTAATATCAACCAGGGGACTGCTGGAATGGCTACTATCAACAAATTAGAAAATCATAGGGTAACCATCCAGAATGTGCCTGATGACCTCCGTTTTGGGTTGGATTTTCTGCATAAAAAAGAAAAAAAATTTAACATTTTCCTAAAACTTGAAAAATCAGGCTTTATGCACTCCTGCCTTCCAGTATTTTTACCGTCCAACATCAAAACTGTATTCTGAAACTCCTTAATGACGGTAAAATTGAATAATGTTCTGATATTGTTCTAAACTAGGCAGCGTCAGACTGGGCCAGATGGGCCCCGCTGGCCTAGACCCCCTCTGCTCCTGACCTCTGGCCCACTTCGCCCACCTGGTCCGCCCAAGTGCACAACCTGCTCATTCGCTCCATGAAGTAGGTGTGCTCCGAGGGGGACGGGAGAGGGCAAAGGGTGGTTTGCTGGGGGAAAGGACTGCGACTGGGGCCCTTGGGCGTGCGAGGGCCCTGATGTGGCAGCCCCGGTGGGCCCTGACCACCCCCCCCCCCAGTCTGACTTCTGCTTTCCCTTGAAAACAGCATTACTTTCCATATCTGGGCAGTTTATGGCCTTATGGAGAACTCTTGTTCAAAGTACAATTTATGGACCACCTCTTTCACCTGAGAAGGGAGACCAGAAATAGCACACAGTCTATTGTAGGAGCAATGACTGTTACCTAGTTGCAGAGCCACAAAGCACTCTAAAGGAGTTTACCAGATAATATTGCTCCAAATATTGCATAAAACAGCTCATATGTAAAACGCTGCTTTAGGTAAATAAACCATTTTCATAATAATATACTTTTTTAGTAGTATGTGCCATTGGGTAATCATAAATAGAAAATTGGCATTTTAAAAAAATAAGGACCGCCCCCTGGGATCGTATGATTCATGGTGCACACAAACAGACCATACAGGTTAGGTCACATGATCCAATTAACAGACAGAGTTCTCTCTTTTGCTTCGACACTTTTTCCTGTTACAGTTAGAGCTGCAGTATTTCTGGTCAGGTGATCTCTGAGGCAACAAACAGACCATCACAAAATGGCAGCTTAAGGGAAAAGTTGGAAAAGAGCAAAATTTATTTAAATATATATACCGTGTATATATACACCAGTTTGGTAAGATTCTTTAATATGTCACTTAATATGATATAAACTATATGTTGCTTAAATATTCATTTTGGGGGGAATAGTTTTCCTTTAATAGCAATAGATAAAACTCTAGTCCATATGTAATCTACGCTGACTTAGCATTTGACCTTGAAGAGTCAGGGTTACCAGATGCAGCTTTGCCATCTTAAAAGTAGTTAAAGGGATACTAATGCATGGTGAGACTCGCTGAAAATAATGAATTAAGCAGAACTGCAGGTTACTGGGTTAATTATATATATATATATATATATATATATATATATATATATATATATATATATATATATATATAAAAAAGCAAGAGTTGCTCTAATCCTCTCATCCTTTGCTAAAGTTCAGTAGACTTTGGAAAGAGGCATACATTAAAGGAGAACTAAACTCCCATAGTAACAAAAGCCCCCCTTAAGTGCCTTCCATTGGCCTCCCTCCCTGCAAAGTGTATTATACAGAAAGGTATTATACAGAAAGGTTTCTATTTGAAACTTGAGCCTAAAATGCAGAGCAGTGTGGTGGAGTTTCCCAACACCATCTTCTGCCCATTCACCTCTTCTTTGGGTCTCTTCACCAACACAAAGCCTGCAGGTTAGGGCTAATCACAAATCTGCTTCTACTGCGCATGCTGCAGGGGTTTAGTTATCCTTTAACACCTAGCAACCCCTAGTAGGTGCAGATGAGTTTCTAAATATATGTCCCCTAAAACCTGTCTGGAATCACCAGCTCTGTAACTGCTAGGAGGAGGAATTAACGGATAGTCCGGTAAGCGCTTCTTCGTGTACAGTACAGGACTCCCCACATATTAGCGACATAACTCTCCTCCACAAATTTAAAACATTATTACACACTGAGCTGGAGGAAATGTCAGCTTATATAACTGCGCAGCTTACGCGGGAGATCCGAGAATTGGGCCACCGCACAGATCAGGTTGAATCGAAACTTGATGAAGTTGTTGTTCAGGTTAATGCACACGAAGCCTCTATAGTCCGGCTATCTGCCCAGCATGATGATTTGTTGGAGAGGCTGGAAGACTACGAGAATAGGTCCCGCAGAAACAATATTCGCATTAGGGGGCTCAGTGAAGATGTCAAGGACTTACATACAGCCATTCCTGCGCTACTGGCCACATTGGTCCCTGAACTGCCTAAAGACCGATTAGAGCTGGACAGAGTGCATAGGAGGAGGAATTAAATCTGTTCCTTTACTTTTGTTAGTGTGGGTGCATTAAAAACTCAAACTGTAAGGCAAACATCACCTGGAAAACTAGTTTTGTTGAGGCCTCCTAGACTCTAAACTACATAGAATGTGATATGCATAAAATCATTTCTTCTGACTTTTTCTGTGGATGTATGATAAAGGGGAGCAATAGTTGCATAAGTGTAACCCTAACATTTGTAGTGATAAAAGGGAAACAGCAAGCTCCTATTTTTGACTCTTTTCTCCAGTGCTCATTCCCTCCCCTGCTCCTTCCCCAGTCACATCACTCTCACTGATAAGTCAGCCATTCCTCTAACTGCCCTAGAGACTAACCGGAATGGCAGCTGTGCGGTTTGGCTGCATCATTTTCATGGGCTTTATCAAGGCAATTGCCGACTACAAGCATGTGCACTGGAAGTTAATCATTTGTCCTAGACCTGCGCACATGCTTCTGCCTACCAAAGGGAAATGTGCAAAAATTATAGGCTCCAACTCCTCTACGCAGTGTGGTACTTTGTAATGGTTAACTTTTGGCCAGCGGGGGTGATGGGATTTTGGCAGGGGACAGCGTTTTCCTTTAAATGGATGAAGCCTGGGTGTTTACTTTGGTGTGCATGAGAGGCATTGGTACTCAAAGTGACCCATAGATGTAAAGTTTACAACAAAAAGGCAATATTGCAGGAATTAATTGCTCAGATTCAGTGTTTATTGCCACACAACATGTTTCGAGCCTAGCGCCGTTTCGCAGGAAAGAGCCGCCTGAGGCGGCTCCTGTAATGCCGCCCCCCCATCCGCTTACCTTTCCGGGGGGGGAGGCAGCAACATTAGTGCAGAGAGAGAGCAATATCGCTTTCTCGCACTAGTAAAGCCGAATTTCCGGTTTAAAAAATGGAAATTCGGCTCTTAAAGGCACAGGAGCAGCTTTTTGCCGCCCCCCTGGCGCTGCCGCCTGAGGCAAGTTGCTCAACTCACCTCATTGGCAGAGTGCCCCTGTTCGAGCCTAGTGAGGCTCTTTGCCAAGTGTACAAAAGACAAAGAGCCTGACAGTAGTAGTCGAAACAAAACAGCTTCAGGCAGTAATTTTAAACTGCAAAGTGTTTTATTATAGCAGTGTAAGCATGTTTCGGGCATAACCCTTTGACACTTGACAAAGGGTTTATGCCCGAAACATGTAGTGTGCTTACACTGCTATAATAAAACACTTTGCAGTCTAAAATTACTGCCTGAAGCTGTTTTGATCCAACTACTACTTTTTTGGATTACGCATTGAGGTGTAACACAGACACCTTTAGAATCCAACAGCTGTAACTAGTGAAGAACTCTGGAAACTGAATCATACCTGTTTATAAAGAGCCTGACAGGGCTCGACACATGTGTGGCAATAAACACTGAATCTGAGCAGTTAATTCCTGCATTATTGCCTCTTTCTTGTAAACTTTATTCTTTGGACACTACTATTGCATCCACGGCGGAGGTGCATACAAGGACATTGGCTAAAAAAGTTTTTTCCTGCTATTTGGATTGAAGGTAACAGTCAAACTCACATTGATTCTGTATTTAAAGAAACCCATTGCTGTAAATGAATTGTGTATCTATTATTACTGCCCCAGGCTTTCCTATGACTGTGCATGGATCTTCAAATCCTGGTGCCAAGTCTCTGCTTGACCCATGGGAAGAAGCACTAGTGTGCCATGGGCTAGGGAGTCCTGGGTATTTGACCCAATATCTATGGGTATTGTGGATTGGGCAATCCAGGATGAAATTTGTGCGACCATTGTGGGTTTGTGATGGCGCGGGTCAGACTGGGGAAAAGCACTCTTCCTCTCCCAAATTCCCTGTCTTTGAAACAGAGGTAACATACAGAGCAGGAAGTAAACATTGGGGAGGTTCCTACAGTGGAATTTTTTTGGTTAGGAGCAGGTGCTACTTGAGTTATTACTTATTCCACACATAATCCTCCTTGGTTTTGAATGGAAGGAGGAGCCCAAATCTGAATACAAACCTTTGTGTAGAACGTACCAGGGTTGGCAGGATTTAGTACAGTATGTGAAATATTGGAAGTCTACAAAACCTGTGCAACTTCCATAGGTTGAAAAAACTTAATAGAGATCATCATTTGCATCGTTCCCTTACTACAATATTGGTAGTGTTTCCGTGCAGTGAACACTACGCGGAACAAACTCCAATCCCGCCAATTAATATTACGAAATCCGTCAACTGAACACACCCATGATGATTATGATTTTTCAATCACGCCTTCCTGTCAGTCAGGCTCCAACATTCGGCATCACACTAACATCACGTGGTGGTGAGTGACGTAAGAGGAAGAAGTCGCCATTAGAGACTAAGGCGGATAGAAAGCGCTTGAGCCTTTGGCCTGTCACATATTCAGGACCATTGATAATTGTTTCTAGAGGGCCGCTTTCCCAGGCCACGAGCCCGGTGCTGCGTGATTGATTCGGTGCGGCCTGGGCTCCTTGTGTCGGTGGCCTTAGTGTCTCGTTTGTGTCCATGGCGGCGGCTGGCGGAGGAGGAGGTGCGGGGGTCAGCAAGACTTACTCGTTCAAGGTGGTGCTGCTCGGAGAGGGCTGCGTGGGGAAGACTTCGCTGGTTCTGCGTTACTGTGAGAACAAGTTCAACGACAAGCACATCACTACCCTGCAGGTATGGACGGCGGCATTGTCGTGCTTGTCAGGCGCTCACACACGGGTCAATCACACTTGTTTATCTGCTGCTCCAGTGCTGTCCTGTCACTCTTTTATACTTGCACGTCTACAAAATAGATCATTGCTTGCTTGGAACTAGTGCAGTAGAAGTAAAGTGATGTGTAGCATGCAACTCTCCAGTTGTATCATCTTCACTCATCCTGTGGCAGCTGCTATCACTTGTAGGAAGAACACATTGCTGTTTACTTTGTACAGAACACACACAAATCTACATCTAAAGAGAGAGAGAGTAGAAATCGTACATGCAGCAAGTGTATTATTATAAGTGTTATATATATATATATATATATATATATATATATATATATATATATATATATATATATATATATATATATACACACATAATATAATCCAAATTCTCGTTCAAATCAATGCATGGTTGCTAGGGTAATTTGGACCCTAGCAGCCAGATTACTGACACTGCAAACCGGAGAGCTGCTGAATAAAAAGCTAAATAACCACAAGTAATAATAAATAAAATGAAAGGCAATTGCAAATGGTCTCAGAATATCACTCCCTACATCATACTAAAAGTTAACTCAAAGGTGAACAACCCCTCTATTAATTCATTAATTAAAACAATTAGGGCCGTTTCAGTGTCAGTAAGGGTTAATTATATCTCAGTTGGGATCAAGTACAAGCTACTGTTTTATTATTACAGAGAAAAAGGAAATCATTGTAAAAAAAAAAAAAAAACATGTTGAATTATTTGATTTAAATGGAGTCTGAGATGGTCATCCCATAATTGGGAGCTTTCTGGATAACTGATCCTATACCTGTACTATGCTATCTGTAGAGCAGGGATCCACTGTTGCATGCCAGCTCTATTGAACTACATCTCACCTAGTTCAACAACAGTCTGGGGTTGCGTATTTAAATATTGCATGTGCATGTTGTTTCATTTGTATGTCACTTAAATACACACATGGAGCCTTGTAATATAAGGAATCCTTCATGCTACTGAATGCTACCTTATATCACAACAAGGCTCCATGTGTGTGTATTTAAGTGATTTATATAGTGAATAAAGTATCCCCTATTGTAAAATATAAGGATATTATAAGTTACCGAGGAGTATCATGACCATATAAAAACACGAGGCCGAAGGCCGAGTGTTTTTATACAGGTCATGGAACTCCGAGGTAACCCTAATATCCTCATATTTTACAATTGGGGGTACTTTATTTATTATAATACACAAATTTCAGTGAGTCATGTGACAGAAATGACATCAGAACTCACCGTTTATAACTGATGACATCAGAACTCACTGTTTATAAGGATATAATTTACAAGATATTCATGGCTTTTGTGTATTATACATGTATATTTTTATTTATATAATGCTACACAGGTTTGTACAGCAGAACAGTAGATTAATAGAACAAGCAGGGGTCATTACAATAATAGATACAAATAAGTACCAAGTCACATTAAAGATTAAGAAGTGAATGTCAAACAGACAAGAGGAAGGAGATCCTCCAGTTCTCTTGCTAGTGTTGAACAACATGCCCCCTGCATTTAGAGATCATAGTGAGTTTCGTTTATGAAGAGGCAGGAAGGTGCAGGCTGAAATGTCATGCTGTTCAGAACATGAGCAATCCGGCAGTTCACATGACGTGGCTTGAATTTCACTTATGTATTTCAGATTATCATGTGGTGGAGTGAAAACAGGCTTTGTTCATTTTTCCACAGCTTGCAAACCCCAGAGATAATCTCTGTTTAAACTGGAACACTTTATTTCCACTGTTTATTCTCGGTAGTTTCCAACCCAAAATGTTGCAATACTATTTTTGTTTTTGTTTTTATTTCCCATTTAAAATGGTTCTCTATAAGGCTTAAATACTAGTTGCTTAATGGATACATTTGATACCTGCTGGCATATAATGTCTAAATAATTGTCATTTTGGTTGCAGTTCCAATATACACTTTGACAATCTGTATACACTAAACTGCTGAATTATGAGCACTTTAATGTGTCTAGATATAAAGGTTTAATCATATGAAACTAGCAACTTTTTTTTGTTAAAGGAGAACTTAAGCTAAACAATAAATATATACCAGTCCAAGGTGACCGCAACCCTGTAGCAGTGAAGATCTGTGCCTCCAAAGATGCCCCAGTAGCTCCCCGTCATTTTTTTGCTGCTGATTTTCAGGACATGCTCGGTGCTGCTGTCCGTTACCACAATATAATGCTAATTAGTAATCCAACCATATTCTCATTACTTTACAGCTCAGAAACAAGTGCAATTTGCATCAGAATTTAATAATCAGCACAGTAACACCATCTTCTATGAAACACAAATCTCATTCTCTGCTTTGTCATTTGCGACAACCCCTAAATAAGCTTCTCAACAGTTGCTCAGCATGTAAAGTGTGATTGACATGCCTAACAAAATCTAAGATGGGCACACTTGCTCACTTTTCTCAAGTACGCCATTCTGGGCCCGAAACATGTTGTGTCAGTTAGTCTGAAATAAACCTCACTTTAGGAGTTAATCTGCTTGTTGAAGTGCTCTCCTTTCACCTGTATTAGCATTAGGGCAGAGACGCACTGTGCTATTTCGGGAGATTAGTCAGCCAGCGACAAATTGCTTCTTCTTCGGGCGACTGACATCCCCGAACTGGCTTCCCGCCAGCTAAAATGTAAATTGCCGGCGGGATGGCACTCAGATCGATTCGGCTTTCCGAAGTTGCCGAAGTTTCCTCGTGAGGCAGCTTCAGAAAACAAAGCGCTCCAATCCTGCCGGCAATTTACATTCTAGCTGGCAGGAAGGCAGTTCTGGGAAATTAGTTGCCTGAAGAAGAAGCGACTAATCTCCCGAAATAGCAGCGTGAGTGGAAGCGGATGGTGGCGGTTTGGTTACCAAATCCGTTGCAGAATGGAAGGTGTAGCTTGGGACACATTGCATATCACTGTTAGTGCACACATTCTGCTCATTTACTAGTATAAAGGGTAAATATACAGAGCTGCAGTAACCCATACCAAATAAAACAGTGGGAGCTAAAATTGCTCGGTTGCAGTTGCTAGGGGTCACTGCACCAGGACAAATGTGCCCATCGTTAATATTGAAGCCCTAGTCGCTCACAAGGTTACATCTTTGAACTTCAGAATGCAACACATGCAAATAAAAAGATAGAAAGCTTTTGGTACCTTGACAAAAAAAAATCATATTTTGCTAGGCAATCTTTGGGGGTGTGGCTTTGGGCAGAACATGGGGTGGGACGTTGGTCGGGGCTTAGGCCGGTATTTATTTTCTAGAAAAGGTGGCAACCCTAATAACAGGTCCCATACCTGTAACAGAATTTTTAATTCAGTGCTAGGAAGTCAGTGGTCCACATTCTGAGCTCTAGAACAGTGCAACTTTGTCCATGCCCAGTGTTGTCATCTTGTGGCATATTTAAAAAAAACACATACAAGCCTAGATAATAAACTCTGTAGGAGGTAGTGATTAATTTCTGTTCATGGCATAGCATAAAACAAGTAGCTCAATAAATAAATTGACATTGTAAAAACATAGGTATTCTGAAAGCAAGAAAAGTCAATTAGCTTTATTGCAAAATAATGTATATCAGCAGCTGTTTCCTAATGGGCATACAGGTATTGGATCCGGTATCCGGAAACCCATTATCCAGGAAGCTCTAAATTATGGAAAGGCATTCTTCCATAGACTCCATTATAATCAATTAATCCAAATTTTAAAAATGTATTTCCTTTTTCTCTGTAATAATAAAACAGTACCTTGTACTCGATCCAAACTAACATATGAATAAACCTTATCGGAAACAGAATCGGCCTATTGGGTGTATTTAATGTTTACATGATTTGTTCGTAGACTTACGGTATGAAGATCCAAATTACGGAAATATCCATTATCTGGAAAACCCCAGGTCCCGAGCATTCTGGATAACCGGTCCCATACCTGTACTAAACTTTCTGGCATTGATCACAGATCAGGATATTCTAGAATGCGTGATAAGTCATATGGCATTCACAAGATGTTGGTGTAAACAATTTGGCTTTATAACTAGATCTTGTCATGCATTGCAAGGCTCAATATTCTGCTTGTTATGGTAAATTAAGGAAGTTGTTAAAACTAGGAAAATTAGATCTTGAATTGGGTAATGGGTGTATTTCACTTGCATTAAAATATGAATTGATATTTGTTTTTACATTGGCATTGCCTTCTGTTGGGACATATAACTGTACCGTGAAACAAATATATATATGTATGTATAAAGCAAGGTAGGCATTTTGCATTGCTGATTTTTGGTTGCAAAAAACATTGATCCCTGTCGTGGTCATTTACTATTCACATAATCAAAGAGAACAACCGGTTATACATGCTTTTGCAGTACAGGTATAGGATCTCTTATCTGGAAACCACTTATCCAGAAAGCTCAGAATTACAGAAAGGCAATCTCCCATATACCCCATTGAATCAAATAATTGCAATTTTTAAAAATAATTTCCTTTCTCTCTGTAATACCGTAATAAAACCATACATTTTACTTGACCCCAAATAAGAAATAATGAATCCTTATTGAAAACTTCTATTGGTTTTCTTCAATCTTTAAATGTTAGTACACTTGGTATGTATATCCAAATTACGGAAAAATCTCTTTTTATATGGGTACCGCAGCTCCTTAGCATTCTGGATAACAGGTCCTATACCTGTAATAGAAGGTAGCCTGCTTCTAGAAGAGGAGGGAAAATAATAACTATCAAAGATTTCTATAGTGGTACTATATAGTCATGTGCGAAACCAAAAGTAATTTTATCATTTTCCATAATGAGGGCTCATGAAACTCTGTTAATGCCATAGCACATTAAGCTCTGGTAACTTACAAACACTTCCATATCTCAATAAACTGTAGCCCAACACAACAGCAGAAGTGACAGCTCTTGCATATATTTAATAAGTTCTGAGAAAAAACAAAAAAAACATTTTTTAATGACATGCAAGTGCTGTTGCTTCTACTGTAGGTAGTTGTCTGTATTTATATACAATATATAAATATATATGGTATGAATGTTGTAAAACGGCTAACCATTTAAAATAGGGATTCACCAAATCAAACCCTTAAAGGAATTGTTCAGTGTAAAAATAAAAACTGGGTAAATAGGCTGTGCAAAATAAAAAATGTTTCTAATATAGTTAGTTAGCCAAAAATGTAATGTATAAAGGCTGGAGTGATTTGATGTATAACATGCCAGTCAGAACACTACTTCCTGCTTTTCAGCTCTCTTGGTTTCCACTGACTGGCTACCAGGCAGTGACCAATCAGAGACTTGAGGGAGGGCAACATGGGTCATATCTGTTGCTTTTGAATCTGAGCTGAATGCTGAGGATCAATTACAAACTCACTGAACAGAAATGTACCATGTGGCCCCCCCTTCAAGTCGCTGACTAACTCAGAGTTATAGAGCTGAAAAGCAGGAAGTTGGATTCTGGCTGTTTTATTAGACATCTGTTCACTCCAGCCTTTATATATTACATTTTTGGCTAACTCATTACATTAGAAACATTTTTTATTTTGCACAGCTTATCTATTTACACAGTTTTTATTTTCACACTGAACTGTTCCTTTAAAGTCAAATGACTGTAAAGCGCAGGACAATTAAGAACCAACATTTTTTCTCAGAATTGAATGTGCAAATCAAGGTTTGGAGTTGGTTTGGTATTCATCCAAAACTCTAGTGGAAGATTTAGTATTTGGCCAAATTAAGAAATAAAAAATATGTGTACATTGGCATGGTTTATGTATGATTTTAACTGTTATTTTATGTATTCTAGGCATCGTTTCTCACAAAGAAGCTAAATATTGGAGGAAAAAGAGTGAATCTTGCAATTTGGGTATGTTTTATTTTTTTTGATGAAATTCATCAAAAATTTCTTATATATAGAAGCTAGGAACTTATTCCAACCCCCTGCCTTTTACCACTTTAATGGGATTTCTATTCCCCCATCACAGGGTTGTCATGGTATTTAACTGGATATAATCCGTTTTTATGCCATGTGTCAGGCACTTAAGAGCCAGTATTCACCAGTGTAAGATAGCTATCTTGGTAGCACTCATTGTGCCTAAACAACTCTGTGTAGATTGCTGCATACAGTTATAAGTGTATTCTAAGAAAAATCATGATAAATAGATAAATGTAAATTCTTTTTACAGTAATTACTCCTTAATGTGTCTGTCAGTGTGGGAAGAGGAATATTTTGACTTAATTCGTATACCAAATAAAGTGCGGAAACAAGCTTTGTTACCCAAATATTCGTTTACAATTTAGTATTGAAGATCAACTGAACTATATATATTTTTTATTGTATTATTTTGTTTTCATTTTTCCATGCATAGGATACTGCAGGCCAAGAAAGATTCCATGCACTTGGTCCTATCTACTACAGAGACTCTAATGGGGCTATATTAGTTTATGATATTACAGATGAAGACTCATTCCAGAAGGTATTGTCTGGTACTGTCCTTGTAGTCAACTGGGGCTCTTTCATTATTTTTTATTTAGCAAACAAAACAGTGCACTTTCCCAAAAAGGTGATCTACGGGGTAACCTTTAATTCACCTATTTTGGAGGATTGTGTACTATGAATTGGCAAAGAAATATATTGGATACTTATGTACATACTTTAGCAACCCATTTAGATTTATTCATATATTATCCAGCTCAATCTACAAAACCTCCTCATTAGAGAAAGGCAGGTTTGCTTTTTAAAAATGTGTGGTTTCTAAAGCTTGTGGCTATGAGTACATCTTTCATATTTGGCCAATAGATATGTAAAGGTAAATTCCAAAGTAAAAGCTGGCAATAATATACACATTTTGCTCATGTAAAAGAAAGCAAATACTATAGTGGTTGTGCTGTACTGTAGCAGGTTGTTCACATATATATTTATTTTACAGTCCATGGATTATCCATCCATGGCATTGTGTGGTTGACCCAAAATGTAATTCTTTAAAGAAATAAAGGGCAGTTCTTGTCAACACTCAATCCAATTTTAATTTGCATTTGGTTTGTTTACCTAGAACTTAATTGTAGGTGGATGCACAAACATGAAAATTAAGCATGCAGGATAGTCTCCTCGAAAGAATATTTTTGCTCTTCATTACAGGCAGTGGGAGTAGTAGCTCTGGTAAAATGAGGCAGTTGCAATTGTTTCTAAACTATATTAAGAGACACTCTTCCATTAACCAGACAAGCTTTTTCATCAACAAAATAATTCAATATGTACACCATGTTTTTGGAAATTCTTTATTAGATACGTATTTTTTCAGGTAAAAAACTGGGTGAAGGAACTGAGGAAAATGCTGGGGAATGAGATCTGCTTGTGTATAGTAGGTAGGTTGTAGATTAAATTTTTTACCTTTTTGTTGGTAGATTGTGTACATTACTAGCTGCATTAAAAGGGAAATAATTTTATATAAACTGCAATATACTGAAATAAGAAACTTTGTAAATACAATCAATTAAATATTCTGCATAATTTCTGAAATAATTAAGTTTATCTTCACTATCCCTCTCTGCATCTGTTTCTCTTCATTCTCTCTTCTTGCAGCAGTTGGGTGTCCGATATTAGTTTTTTTAAACAGAAGAGAAAAACAAATAAACAAGAGTAACAATAAATTAACAATCGTACTTAACATTTGCAGAAGAGACTGGGTACAGTGGTTATCATATCGCATCAGAGGGCACAAGGCCTCAAATAAACTCATATCTCAACTTGCATTTAGAGTTTAGTTATCTGATAACAATACCTGGGGATTGGCATCCAGCTGTGTGTTCCTTATTCTCTCAAACTTGTCGGGAGTTCCCCGATAGTTGGGTGCGGGTTTCTTGACCCACACCAGACCCTAACTCGCCCCCTCCTGAACCGCTCCTGCCCTCTTTTTTTATAGACCCGCCCCACTGTGACGTCACAAAAGGGGCAGGCTATAAATTCCGGCACCGGAAGCCCGCGACACAAGATTTTGTTCAGGAGTTGGCCCGAACCGACCCATGGGTTTCGGGTCGGCCCGCACATCACTATTCCTCAAGTATTTTAGGTCATCTTGATTAGGGATAAAGTGGCATTTATTAGATCAATCCACTGCTGGAGTGTGGGGACATTAGGACTTATCCATTTTATAATTACCAGCTTTTTGGCATAAAACATTAGGGTGTCAGATATTCATTTATGATTAGATCCAATATATTTTATAGGGGGGCTTTTTTCAGATGAATGAATAGCTTGCTCAAATAACTGATTGCAGTACAAACAAAATCTAAAAAAATAACTGCCTTTTGCACAAATTCTGCATGTAGAGAGACAGTGTCTGGTGATTTTAATGGTGTGAGCTCTAATACATCTTCTAGGCAAAAGGTGCCCCCCTATAAATTATATTGGATCTATCTGTCGAATATCTGACACACAACTCCTGCATGAAGATAGAATGAAGAGAAACAGATGCTGAGTGAGGAATAGTGAAGATAAACTGGATTATTTCAGAAATGGTACAGAATTGTTATTTGATTATATTTGGAGACTTATGATGAATCTTATATTACATTTTTATTTTCGCAAAATAGTTCCCCTTTAAGTAGTTTAACAGTTATCCTGAAATTTCTTCTTGGCTGCAAAAAAAGGATTAGTATTGGCTTTAGGCTCCTGTTTTCATCTGAATTAAGATTATAGATAATGTAAAATATAGCATTATCAGACATCCTACAATACATAAAATCTGTATATATAAGAATATCTAGGACAATTAATCAATATTCATCTCCAATTTGTATCTCTATATGCTTCTGTGGCCTATTTAGTGGGGCAGCATAACAGTTTCAGGTATTTTGGCTCCCCTGCTATTGGGACCTGGATTAAGTTAATGGCACATGGTGTTTAAAATAGCCACTGCTGTCTGACAGAAAACAGAGTTTATCAAACTGCCCCTATCACTAGTCATGGCTACATAATTGTATCTAATGTGCAGGGACTGTGTGCCAACATCATGTTATCACTGACACCCGAAAAGTTAAGGAACCCTTGGAAAAAATCTTTAGTTGTCATTAAGCAAATATTGATTATGTGGTATAGCTAATATTTAATATACTCTTTGGGCATAGGTCTACTTTTTGTAAACAGAATAGCAAGGCAACCAGTGAGGAACAACCCATATTAAGTATAGCCAACATCATATTTGGAGAGGAAGGAAGTGTAAAAGAAATGTAGTTTTAGGCAACTCTCTGAAATGCATTCATTTACATTTTTAGTGGTTATAAGGTTTAGGATGTAATTGCTGTTACAAGGAATATATGTCTGATGGTTTTGTTCTGTGCATTTCTGGCCCCTATTCTTTTAACATTATTGCAAGCCAGCTGATTAAAAGGCTTGGAAGTGAATTGTTGTTACATTTTTTATGACCCAAAGAAGAGACAGGGATAAACAAATACTGGTTTCAGTAGCATTTACATTTACAAAGACTTTTAAAACCTCTAAAAATCTTTAAAGGACCAGTAACATCAAAAATTTTAGTTTAAAAAATTGGTTAGTATACTCAGAAAAATAAGCACCGACACAAATTAAACTTTTAAATTGCAAACCTTTATTAAAAAATAACTTACTGCAACTCCACTTCCGGTCCTCTTGAGAAAAGTGACAAGGCGACCATCCATCCTGCAGCAGTTGATTTCTCCTCCCTGGCTATCTCTCCTGGCCGCCCTATGCGAGGAATTGTAAATTGTATCCCGGATCTGCCAGCACTTGCACACAGGAAAAAAAAATCCAAAATCACATGGGGTAACTCTACAGACCTTGCTCCGGCTACCAGCTAGGTTGGTATAAGAGGGATATATATATACCAAAAACTGACCGGACAGGAGCACACCCCCAACCCGACGCTTTATTGTTACTAATGAGCAAATTGTGTGTGTCTATCTCCTGTGCACAAGTGATGGTAGATCCGGGCTACAATTTACAATTCCTCGCTGTAATGTGTGTCCTGTTCGCCGTATAATCCGTGTCAGTCTCCATGCTCTGAGCGACAAGGGAGGAAAGGAAACGTCTCCGCTGGGACAGTCAGAAGGAAATCGTCCTGATCCTGCAAAGATGCCATAGGCCAGCACACGCCTATTTTGTGCCAACCACGACTGCCCCATAGACCAGTACCAGTACTGCCGCATCAACAAGTGCCTGGAGGAGAAGAAAAAGCTGGCTGACAATCTTGCCAGCAGAGAAGAGCGCGTGTTGGTGTTTATTTCTCGATGTATACTAACCAATTTTTTTAAAAAAAATTTTGATGTTACTGGTCCTTTAATGAATGAATTTTGAAAAGTTGCTTAGAATTATATTTTTCTTTTATTATGCAAAAAAAAAATTAGTAGTATGCACCACACACATTCTACTTTTCTCCAAAGCAATGTATGGGTTGTGTACTTCAAAGCACAGCAGAAACTATCACACAAAATTATGGTGAAACGTCTTGTGGGATTGGCTCTAGTCACTTTCCACTATGAACAACTGTAATCTCCTCTAGTATTCAGGTATTCAGGTTATAAATAGTTGTTATTGTAATTACTAGGAAAGCCTAATGAACAAAATCATAATAGTTTTATGCTTGTCTGTGGCCAAGCCAGAGATTGAAAAATGATTTTTATTATATAGGTAACAAAGTAGATTTGGAGAAAGAGAGACACGTCTCCATTCAAGAAGCAGAAGAGTAAGTTTCTTTTGCATATGGTTGTATCTGGATATACAGTCCATATCCGTTTACATGCTTCAAATTAAACTGGCTTCTTCCTCTACTGTTTTTTTTAAAGGTATGCAGAATCTGTCGGAGCAAAGCACTATCATACTTCAGCCAAACAGAATAAGGGTATAGAAGAATTATTCCTTGATCTTTGTAAAAGTAGGTATACAAATGTATTTGTTTTCTTCCTGACTGTGCAGCTCAAATATTTATATTTTAATCTGGTTTATAGTGATTGCTTCCTTAAATGGTGTTTTATTAAATTTTGAGGGGGAAAAAACACACAAAAAACCCCTCTCACTAAACACAAGCACATTTTCTTATTGCTATCTTATTTATGAATACACTGAAACCATATAATCCAGTTTCTACCATATATTTTTAATGAAGCTGAAAAACTTGTTAGAGAATAGTTCCACGGGTTTCTTTACAATCTTGCAAGCTTTTACTTTTTGATTTTTTTCCTGTTTTTCCCCCCTTTAATAAATCCCAACTAGGCAAGGTTTTAGAAAATACACATTTTTTTCTCCTTACTTTGCTTTGTTCTGACTGCCTCATTGGTCTCTTCTTCTCTCTGGACCTCAAATCCCCCCCCCCAGCCTTTTGGGAAACCCACAGTAATATCATGTGACACCAGCAGCCTTTAGGCTTTGGGCACTGAACTTCTTTTGGCTGTCCAGATCTGGAAGCTAGTTACACCTTGCACCTTGTACCATTGTGCTGGTTGTGTCTTGTTCTGTGACTGAGGTGCAAGGTGTACTTAAATCTGTCTTGGGCAATCGGTAAGCATAGGCTGCTTTTCCACAGAACTCTTTTGTGCTATATATGTGAACGCTTATGTCAACGTCCACATAACTGCTTCCCATATTGGGGGTGCCATTGCTCACAAATAATTATATTATTAACTGGTGCAAAATCTGCTGCATTCTGTGATGGAGAGGTGGCAGAAATTTTAGATTAACACCACATAAGCCCTGTGACCAGACTAGCTTTGTGGTTTTGCCTTTTAAAATGGACCTGTCACCCAGACACAAAAATCTGTATAATAAGAGTCCTTTTCAAATTACAAAAAGGTTTATATCAAAAACGATATAAGTCCCAAGGCCTCTTCAAATAAAAAATATTAATTTATTGTAATTCACATTAAAACAGTAGCTAGTACATACAACCCCACATACCCCACCTTACGCGTTTCGCACCCTCCGGCGCTTAGTCATAGGTGTATCTGTCAGTAAGGGGTCAGGCACAGAATTTAAACCCAAGTAATCCCGCCCCTTTTTTGTTTAAAACCAATCAAGGGTCACAGGCAGTTATCCCTGCTTCGTATTTGTTAACCCATAATGCTTTATACAGGGTGTATGTACCATTTCAGTTACATAATAGTTTAAAGTTATACATTGTATTCAAATTATTCACTAGCCACACAATCTATAAAATTAGTTATTGCACAACATTGTATTTTAGCAGTATATAAACGTTTACACATCAATTCGTTAATCTCTAACCTTGCACAAACTCCATTATTACCAAAATTATCTCGAATGTATACACTGTCATTATTGTCGCTGCATTCCATTATTAGTATTATATAATAAGTATATTCCTTTGTCTTTATAAACATTCAGGTGTAACACGTCACGTCAAATTCATAGTTAAGTCCCAATGGCAACTGCGTTCCCAAATGGAAAATCCAATAAACCTCTCTCTTTTCTAGTAGTTTCTGATGATCCCCTCCCCTTATTCCTAATCTCACCCTCTCTATCCCCTGTATGGAGAATTGATTTACATTCCCTCCGCTGCATATCGCAAAGTGCTTGGTGACATTACTTTTCTCCATCATTTTGGGGTTCTTTAAGAACATGTTATCACCTAGTTTGTTTAAAATGGAATTTAAAGGGATACTGTCATGGGAAAAAAAAATTTTTTCAAAATGAATCAGTTAATAGTGCTGCTCCAGCAGAATTCTGCACTGAAATCCATTTTTCAAAAGAGCAAACAGATTTTTTTATATTCAATTTTGAAATCTGACATGGGGCTAGACATTTTGTCAATTTCCCAGCTGCCCCATGTCATGTGACTTGTGCCTGCACTTCAGGAGAGAAATGCTTTCTGGCAGGCTGCTGTTTTTCCTTCTCAATGTAACTGAATGTGTCCCAGTGGGACATGGGTTTTTACTATTGAGTGTTGTTCTTAGATATACCAGGCAGCTGTTATCTTGTGTTAGGGAGCTGCTATCTGGTTACCTTCCCATTGTTCTTTTGTTTGGCTGCTGGGGGGGGAAAGGGAGGGGGTGATATCACTCCAACTTGCAGTACAGCAGTAAAGAGTGATTGAAGTTTATCAGAGCACAAGTCACATGACATGGGGCAGCTGTGAAATTGACAATATGTCTAGCCCCATGTCAGATTTCAAAATTGAATATAAAAAATTCTGTTTGCTCTTTTGAGAAATGGATTTCAGTGCAGAATTGTGCTGGAGCAGCACTATTAACTGATTCATTTTGAAAAAAAATTTTTTCCCATGACAGTATCCCTTTAAGAAACAGGATATGGGACCACTTATGTCTGTGGGTAATTACAGATGTGGTAGTCGCAGATGTGTTACCTGTACGCATATGAAAGTGTCTAAGAAGTTTAAATCCACAGTGACAGGAAAAGAATTTGTAATCAAAGGATATATTAATTGCAACACTGCATTTGTGATCTACTTGATCACTTGCTTGAAGTGCTGCAAGCAATATGTCGGGTGTACTGGTAGAAAATTGAAGGAGAGAGCGAGGGAACATTTGAGTCAAATTAAGAACCCCAAAATGATGGAGAAAAGTAATGTCACCAAGCACTTTGCGATATGCAGCGGAGGGGATGTAAATCAATTCTCCATACAGGGGATAGAGAGGGTGAGATTAGGAATAAGGGGAGGGGATCATCAGAAACTACTAGAAAAGAGAGAGGTTTATTGGATTTTCCATTTGGGAACGCGGTTGCCATTGGGACTTAACTATGAATTTGACGTGACGTGTTACACCTGAATGTTTATAAAGACAAAGGAATATACTTATTATATAATACTAATAATGGAATGCAGCGACAATAATGACAGTGTATACATTCGAGATAATTTTGGTAATAATGGCGTTTGTGCAAGGTTAGAGATTAACGAATTGATGTGTAAACGTTTATATACTGCTAAAATACAATGTTGTGCAATAACTAATTTTATAGATTGTGTGGCTAGTGAATAATTTGAATACAATGTATAACTTTAAACTATTATGTAACTGAAATGGTACATACACCCTGTATAAAGCATTATGGGTTAACAAATACGAAGCAGGGATAACTGCCTGTGACCCTTGATTGGTTTTAAATAAAAAAGGGGCGGGATTACTTGGGTTTAAATTCTGTGCCTGACCCCTTACTGACAGATACACCTATGACTAAGCGCCGGAGGGTGCGAAACGCGTAAGGTGGGGTATGTGGGGTTGTATGTACTAGCTACTGTTTTAATGTGAATTACAATAAATTAATATTTTTTTATTTGAAGAGGCCTTGGGACTTATATCGTTTTTGATATAAACCTTTTTGTAGTTGAATGCCTTTCTGAACTGGGGCGAGTCCCTTGGGCCTGGCTGATTAACTATATGGACTCCCGATTTTGAATTGAAATATGTGAGTTCCTTTTCAAATTAATCATGAAATCCAATTTCTATTTTTTATTAAAGCATTCATAGCTGTTGTAAGCTCATTTAAACATCTCAGCTGCCAATCAAATATTGTCTGCCCCTCCTCTATGCCCTGGGCATAGAGGCGGGGCAGACAATTACTTTTACTTTCCATTAAGCACTTCCAAGATGTCACTGCTCTCCCCACATTCCCCCTTTCTCTTTACCATTTAATTGTGTAGCCAGTGCATGGGATGGACATCAGGTCCCCCATTCTGGTGCACAAACAAGATTCTGAGATGATGCAAGACTTGCCTTAATAACAGTGTCCATGAAATGGCTCCTGCCTGCTTGCTATAATTTTGTATTTCCAGACTGAAGGAAACAAGATTCAAATAATTTATATAGTGTAATTAAAGTCCATTTTGCTTGACTGATGTGATAAAATAGGATTATGAATATTTTTTTGGGGTGACGGGTCCCCTTTTAAGTATATAAGTAATAAAAAAACTGATACATTACACAAGTTTCTATTTTCATTTCTATAAAAATGATTAACCTGTACTGTGTCTCTTTCTTAGGAATGATTGAAACAGCACAAGTTGATGAAAGGGCAAAAGGCAATGGCCCTACCCAATCAGGAACTTCAAGACGAGGAGTACAAATTGTTGATGATGAACCACAGGCACAGAGCACTGGTGGATGTTGTTCTGGATAATTACATAAACTGTGTGGATATTTGCCCCATCAGGAAGATTGCCATATACCGAGTCACATATTCTCTTTTCATTGGAATAATAGAATTCAACAGTGTTTTAAAAACCCATAACAAAGCAAAGACAGAGTGCTTAAACTAGCAAAGTTTGTGACCAGAGAATTGGTGTTTTCTACTGAGCATTTACCAATGGCCTTTTTACATATGTTTATTTTTCTTTAATGAGGAATAATATGCATGTAGAAAAGCCCTACTTAAATCTTCATTCATATTCTTTTTAAATTGGTTCCTTATTTAATAACTTATACACATTGTTAGGATGGTATGCACTTTTGCAGGCCTTTATTTTGTTGAAAACTAATTGTATTTCTTCTAAAATCCATTTTTTTTTTATTGTCAGATACCATAATACTATTTTTTTTATTTGCAAGGTTTGCACAAGTCCTAACTATACACTTTGATTATACTTTATCCATTTCTGTAGGCTCATCTCGTAAATGTGCACTGTACATTACATATTAAATATTTTATCTGCTTTTCTGTGTGCAGAAATGATCTATAATGTGAGTCTGAATCTATAGTCTCTTGTTTTCTTTCTGTATTTTTTTTTCTTTTTATTGTCCTAGATGTAAACACATACTTGCTTCCACATTATGTAATTAGTATATTAATATCTGCAGGCTTATAACTTTGTGGAAATGGCAAACAACCAGAAGTTCTGGTTTCTTACTACCACTAGTGTATTTGTTATTCGTTCTAGAATAAATCATTCATAGCAGAGTGATAACCCTCATTGTAATGAAAGGGAGTGTGTGGTTTTTGTGTGGAATATATCAAAATGCGTCATACATGAGCTATACCATAAAGTTGGGACACACTGCTTTTCCAGATGATGGTATCATACCCTTTTGTCCTTGTTCTCTATTTCCTTTTTCTTGCATTTCACTTTTTCCAAGTTTACTTTTGTTCTTCCTTTAGGTTTAACGTTAAGTCTGCTTTATCTTCTTTCCCTGCTCTCTTCTTCTTTTCCTCTTAATATATTTTTTGTCCTTCTCTCACTTTTTTTTACATTTTCTAAATTTTTCCTTTAACCCTGAAATTTTTTTTCTCCTTCTCCATTATATTCTCTTTCAAACTTGTTTATTCCTTCCCCATTTTAACCACTTCTATTATAAATAAATTTTTTGTAACCCGAGATTTTGCATTTTGAGCTGAAATCCACCACATCTGCCTGTATCCGAGCGGAGGTGATATTCCCTGGTGCAGGCACTGCAGCAGAAGAGGAGCAGTGTGTAGTGTGGCCCTAGCCTTTATGTTTTCCTCCTTCTTAATTAACCTGTTTCTGCACTTTAATTTCCTTTAGCTTCTCATTCAGCCTGTTTCCTGTTTAGTAAGAGTTGAGTTTCTTCTGTGCTTTCCACTCTCTCTCAATAGGAACTAGCTGCACACTCATTGCTGTCTGGCAACTATCCAGTCAGAATGCAGCATGTTTCTAGTCGGAGTAGAAAGCACCAAGACTGAACACTTTAAAAGAAGCTAAATGAAATACCCAAGCAAGTGAGATTTGAAATATAGACACATTATTAGGGGACAAGGTAATACAACTTTTCAAAGCACTGAGCATAAATGCAAAACGAAAAGGTAAGAATAGATCTGGGTTATAAGACAGTCTGGTCAATTAAGGCTAGATTAATTTGCTAATGAAGACGATTTAGTTATTTTCATTAGTATGTGTTTAACTGTGGTCCTGCTTTTTACTGTGTTCTATGTAATGAGCCTCACAGACTATGCCACGTATCACGATTCTTGTTGTTTTGTCACAAGGGACAAGCCACTCAGACTAAGTGCAAGAGGACACCTCATCTGCCATTAGTCCTTAGCGTCAGCAAATTAGTGGCTTTATAAAAATATAATATTTTAAATTTAGAGAAGAAAGGGAATCGAGGTTCCACACCCAGGGAGAAATCAGATGACCTTGTTCAGATCTAAACTGCAAAAAACAAAGTTGGTAAAGCATTTCACTTGAAATGCAATTATAGTCTCATCTAAAAATTAGACAATATGAAGGGAAAATAAAATCTCAGTAGCAAGGAAGAAATGTTGAATTGTGTTATTCAGGCATGAGCAAGGAATTCAAAATGTCCTGAGGTAGATACTGAAAAAGAGCAGGGCAACTGCCACCAGCAGTCTACAGAAAAGTATCCGTAATTTTCAGATTTTAGCTTAAATGTAGCTTCCAACATGCTGCCACAGTGGCTGCCAAGTATAAATGAGCTTCTTATTGCTACTTATTCTATACCCATGTTCACCCTGCGTTGTTATTTATTTGTACTGTACCTGTAGGGGTGTAAATGGCAACACTCCAGTGCAGTTCCTTTTCTAATCCAATGTAGATTCCCCCAGTCAGTTTTTCAATATACCTTTAAAACAAATCACAACATGGTAAATCCCATGTAAACAGAAACAGAGACTTTTGATGTGAATGGCCTAGTGCACATGCACAGCAAATATTTTGTGCGATTGTAACAGCATTCGGAATCATGTCATTAGACCACACCCCCAAGTTTGAGGCCTGCTTAGCGATTTCAAAAGTTGACAGCTCTGTGACAACTTGATATAGATGTCATCAATATTGTTCTATTTATCCACTCGTAGGGGCAACTATATCAAAATGTGAAATTAGCATTTACCAAAAGCATCTTTATCAAATGAACTCTGGGTTTCACCCACTGATAAATACTCTTATAAAATCCCACAGGAGTGGGTACGTTTTTCTGTGTTAAACTTTAATCTTACATTTTAATAATTTTGCCCCTCACTGTAGTGATGTAGCTTCACACATGGGGACTTATGAATATAAGTAAATTACATTTCAAAAAAGCATGTATCTTACAGTGGTGTGAAAAACTATTTGCCCCCTTCCTGATTTCTTATTCTTTTGCATGTTTGTCACACAAAATGTTTCTGATCATCAAACACATTTAACTATTAGTCAAAGATAACACAAGTAAACACAAAATGCAGTTTTTAAATGAGGGTTTTTATTATTTAGGGAGAAAAGAAATCCAAACCTGTGTGAAAAAGTAATTGCCCCCTGAACCTAATAACTGGTTGGGCCACCCTTAGCAGCAATAACTGCAATCAAGCGTTTGCGATAACTTGCAACGAGTCTTTTACAGCGCTCTGGAGGAATTTTGGCCCACTCATCTTTGCAGAATTGTTGTAATTCTGCTTTATTTGAGGGTTTTCTAGCATGAACCGCCTTTTTAAGGTCATGCCACAACATCTCAATAGGATTCAGGTCAGGACTTTGATTAGGCCACTCCAAAGTCTTCATTTTGTTTTTCTTCAGCCATTCAGAGGTGGATTTGCTGGTGTGTTTTGGGTCATTGTCCTGCTGCAGCACCCAAGATCGCTTCAGCTTGAGTTGACGAACAGATGGCCGGACATTCTCCTTCAGGATTTTTTGATAGACAGTAGAATTCATGGTTCCATCTATCACAGCAAGTCTTCCAGGTCCTGAAGCAGCAAAACAACCCCAGACCATCACACTACCACCACCATATTTTACTGTTGGTATGATGTTCTTTTTCTGAAATGCTGTGTTACTTTTACGCCAGATGTAACGGGACGCGCACCTTCCAAAAAGTTCAACTTTTGTCTCGTCGGTCCACAAGGTATTTTCCCAAAAGTCTTGGCGATCATTGAGATGTTTTTTAGCAAAATTGAGACGAGCCTTAATGTTCTTTTTGCTTAAAAGTGGTTTGCGCCTTGGAAATCTGCCATGCAGGCCGTTTTTGCCCAGTCTCTTTCTTATGGTGGAGTCGTGAACACTGACCTTAATTGAGGCAAGTGAGGCCTGCAGTTCTTTAGATGTTGTCCTGGGGTCTTTTGTGGCCTCTCGGATGAGTTGTCTCTGTGTCTTGGGGTAATTTTGGTCGGCCGGCCACTCCTGGGAAGGTTCACCACTGTTCCATGTTTTTGCCATTTGTGGATAATGGCTCTCACTGTGGTTTGCTGGAGTCCCAAAGCTTTAGAAATGGCTTTATAACCTTTGAAATTCAACTCAGGTGTGATAAACCACAGTTGTAATTTTTTACAAGGGGGGCAATCACTTTTTCACACAGGCCCATGTAGATTTGGAGTTTTTTATCTCCCTTAATAACGTAAACCTTCATTTAAAAACTGCATTTTGTGTTCAATTATGTTATCTTTGACTAATAGTTAACGGTTTTTGATGAGCAGAAACATTTAAGTGTGACAAACATGCAAAAGAATAAGAAATCACTGTAGACTTCCAAAATAGGTTTGTGGTTGTATATATTTTATTTTATACAACCAACACACTGACTGCCCAGTGTCTGTTTCAGTGCTTTTGCTTTTTTGCTGTTCAAGTTTAACACTGGCCTTATACTTTTTGGCTTTGACTAATCTTATAAGCATCTGCCAGTAAGGATGGGCGAATTTTTTCGCTTTGTTTCACCGCGGAAATAACGCCCATAGACTTGTATAGCGTTCACGCGTCAAAAATGTGACAAATATGATTTTTGCATATATTAGTATATAACCAGAACACATTTTTATGCCTACCCTTGAGATTTTTGTTGGAAATTCATTCTGTTTTCTCCAGGAAGGCCATGCAACAAAAACATTCTCCATTAATGATTTACAAAGAAAGTGGCTACTAGTTCTCTGGGAGAATCTCTATCTGGAAAACAACTCTCCAAAAGGCTAAGTGCATGTGATCATAAACAAAGCAGGTTTTGTGATAAACTTTGAGTCATTGTTTGTAGTAAACTAAACACTGTATACAATACAATCTGTAATTAATGGCAGGCATCTTCACAAAGATCAGGTCTGCAAGTAATTTGCCAGATTAAATAATTTAAATTGGTACGTGGGCAAAGATGATAATCAGAAATTCAAGTGAACCAACTTTTGCCTAAAGTGGATGACATAGTTGCAAAATCCAAAGAGGCTTTTTGACCGAAGTAATACATTTTTGTGTTTATACATGGAATTTAGAGGCATATGTATATACCTTATATACCTTTGTCCTTTCTGTCTTGTATAAGTAAATGTGTTCTAAAATATACAACCAAATCATAGCATATTTTTTAATATGGGTGTAGACAAGAGAACTGGACACAGACGAACGGGACTTTTTTCGCATCACTTTTCAGCCTTGACTTTTTTTTTTTTTTTAAATTACTTTTTCTTTCCACGCATTTAGATTTTGACTATTCAGAGCTTATACTACAGAAAAAAAGATTGATTAAAACCATAGGTTTGGGTCTAAATGCTCTTGTGTACAGATCGTAAGATGCGCTGGTAGGTACTGTAGATGATATATGTATGGGACTTGTTATCTAGAATGCTTTGGACATGAGGGTTTCTGGATAAAGTATATTTCTGTAATTTGGATCCCTATACCTTAAATCTGCTTAAAGGAACAGTAACATCAAAACCCTGTTCGGTTTTGACCCAAACAGTTCGGTTTTTGTAAGGCCTGTTGGGTCTGAACTTTCTGTTCGGTTTTCAGCCTTATGAAATCCGAACAATAATCTGGCCAATACTGTACATGAAAAGCATTTAAATACTAAGGTACTCACCTCAACATGGCTTAGTTACTATCAAGTGCAGTTTATTTTGTATTATTACAGATGCAAAAAAAAGCAAATCAATCAAAAATAAGAATGTTTTTTTTTTCTAAATTAGCATTGCTGTATTTCAGAGCTTTCTGGATAACTGATTTCTCTATAATAGATCTCATACCTGTAATTAAAGTATTGGGCTTAATCATCAAGCAAAATATACATTAGGGTTGCAGTATTTTGAAGGGCTTGCCGGGTCAAAACTTCCTGCTCAGTTTTCCAAATTAGGATGATTGACACAGTGATCGGCCAATTGGCGCGTCATAGAACCGCCTCCTACACCACGACCCGCCCCAACCATATCACTGCCCCCTGTGTGGTTTCCACAGGGTGAAAAGTTGACAAAGCTTATATATCTGGAGATAGGGTTGCCACCTGTGTGGTTTTGAACTGGGCATCAACACTTTGATACATTGCAAAAACTGGATAGAAATCCAGCCAGTTGCATCTAAGTGATGCAACAACCTTGACCTAGTGTCATAACTCCACCAACTCCATCATTGTGCCCACCTCTAATGTCATCATGCCTGTTCCTACATCACTGCCCCACTCCCAATTCTATCTGCCCCGCCCCCCGTATTCAGGTTTAGCCATCAAAGGTGGCAACCCTATCGTTGCCTCCAACAAGAATTAGTTATATCTTAGTTGGAATCAAATACAAGGTACTGTTTCATTGTTGTATATGATACATGTATCTGGTTGTTGCAGGGCCGCCATCAGGGGGGCACAGGGGTACTCCTGTACTGGAGGGGGGCCCGGCTGTGCTGCACTTTTCAAATAGCCGGGCCCCCCTTGACTGCGCCAAAGCCGTGCCGCCTCTTCTGTCCCGAAAAGCCAAACAGCCGAGGTGCCGAACAGCTGAAGTCCTGAAAGCAGCGAAAAGACCCGAAAGCGCCGAAAAGACCCAAAGTCACGAGGCGGCAAATAGACCCCAATACCCTAAACAGCGAAAAGACCCGAAGTCACGAAAACAGCCGAAAGGAGGCGAAGTTAAAGTCCTGAAGCCATGAGTTCAATTCTACTGAACACCAATTTTTTTTGTAATCCCCTGGCCACCAGTGTATTATTTTAATACTCTAAAGGCCCCTGCCACCAATGTTGTTTTTTAAAAATGTTCTCTGGGCCCCAAATTTTTTTTAACTTGTAAGGGGAGCCCTGGCGCCAATGTTTTTTTAAAATATATTCTCTGGGGCACCAATAGGGTTGCCACCTTGCCGGTATTTTCCCGGCATGGCCGGTAAAAATTATGGTTGATCCCTATGTTATTAATAAGGAAAAATTATAAATATATAGGAAGGCCGGTATTTTTTTCCAAAAAAGGTGGCAACCGTAAGCACTGTTTTTTTTTTTTTTTTACACTGTAAGGGGAGCCCTGGCGCCAATGTTTTTTTAAAAAAATATTCTCTGGGGCACTAATTTTTTTTTACTTGCAAGGGGGGCCCAATGTTTTTTTTAAAGATATTCTCTGGGGCACTAATTTTTTTTTTTACTTGCAAGGGGGGGCCCAATGTTTTTATTTAAAAAAACGTTTAGGGGGGCGCTGGCGCCACAGTTTTTTTATTAACGTATAAGGGGGGGCCTGACCATCAATAGCTTTTTATAACTTGTGTGTGTGTGTTTCCTTTTTTTTAGCGCTGATGTCTGTGTGGTGTTTTAACTGTGACGTGTAGTGGCCCAGGGGGCCCAAAAATGTTGTTATACAGGGCCCCGTGATTTCTAAAGGCGGCCCTGGGTTATTGTGACAAACATCAATGGCAGCGGATTAGTCTAGTACCCAGATAGGCTATAAGCAATGTTTAAAGCAACTCCAAACAAACTATTTCGCTCTTTCAAGCTCTACTTCCTAGTCTATCGCCCCTGACTCACTCTAACGTGCTGACGCTACCGACGTGCCTCCCCGTAATGTCACTGCGCAAGCGTATTTTCTATTGGGTCCAATGTTTGGCAGGCACGTGAGTTGCGCGACGTCATCATAAACATTCGTAGGAAAGATGGCGGCTCCTGGCCAAGGAAAGGTAACGAAAATAGGGAAGCATAGTTACCCCTTCCAACCAACATGTAAAGTCCAAGCGCTTGAGACTTCAGCGCAGTCAGCGTTTACACATGCACACTGTTTCAAAAGTTACCCTGGGTTGTTTTTTGCCGAGTGAGCAATGTAAAACAGAGACTGCAGATTCTTTACATTTGGTAATTGGAATAGGGGCGAACTATAAACGTGTCATTAAACATAGAGTTTACAGCGTGAGACCGCAAAGGGTTAACATCTGTTTCCCCAAAGATTAGCCCTGGTGTTTAACCATAAGGCGATCGCTGAATCAGTGCTACATGCATGTGGATGATCAGGAAGTGTTCCTTCTTTTTCTTCCTCCGGATCCTTTTGCGTTATTATATCTGTACATATGTTACTAGAATGCACAATCTTGTAAATGATGTTATTAAGGTGCTCAGTGATGCCATCTGTTGTACGTGCTGCTTAGATCTGTGTTATTTGTGTAACATGACAACTTCTGCATTAATATTATGGAATGTATCCTTATTGTAAAATATCAGCATATTAAAAGACACACTGGAGTTCCACGAACACAAATGTGTCACCCCCCCAGTGATTTAATTTGCTACAGATTTTTTCCTGGCAATTGCTTTGTGTCCCTTGACAGATTTAGGACAAGGGCACATGGAACGTAGGCTCACTGCTATCAGCCTGCATATTTTTTTAAGTCTGAGAAAAGTTGATCTTCCCTGTGCCCCATCTAGATTGATTTTAAAAAGTTCCGCTAGCATGCAGTCAAGCACAGTGGAGGTCGGCCCAAAAACATGAGACTTTTCCAGGCTGAACTGAGCAGAACTGGCATTTGTCACATTTATACTTTTTCTGTGGATTCTTTAACCTAATTCCTGCAGTTAGTATCTAGTCAGTGTCTGTTTTTATCAGCATGTTGTGTGCGAGCAGTGGCGGCATAATAAAGAGCTATACTTTATTGGTGGAAGACTTCTCCATAACATTTTACTTGTGAGGGGGTCCAGAACTGCCATTTCTCACATTTATGTGTTTCCCATGAATTCTTTAATCTTCATAAAAATATATATTTAAATAAATAATAATTTGGGTTGTTTTGCTTTTGTTTAGCTTTCATATCTCACATCTCTTTATGTTTATTATACAGCAGTAGTTAAAAAAAAAACCCCATAAAACTTTAATTTGTACAAATCTGATTGTGTTTTTAGTATGCATATTTCTGGGGGTGGGGGGACTCCTCTATCTATACTATTAATATAGTTAAAGATATGAGGTCAGCTCATCTAAAAAGAAATCACTGTGACATGAGTGTGTGTGTGGAGAGAGGGGGTAAAGCAATACCCGTTAATCTCAGATTACCATCTTTTAGTGTCAATACATTAAGGAATTTTCAAATTATTTAAGGCTTGTGAATGTTAAATGATCCACTGAACCACCCAAGCATGTCAAAAGAAATTTCATGTTCTTAAATTTATATAATTCTTATTTCATTGAGATGAAGCTCATATTATATTTACATTTTCACGATAATTAGAATCCTAGAAGCAGGAGATGAGGGATATATTTGGTGTTAAAAGATGATGTCTGGACTTTTTTTTCCAGGGCCCAAGGTTGCTGATATGGGGTGTGATGGGAGCCCTGGCCTAATAGCAAATGCTGTTGTCTTATTTTTTTTTCTCTTTTGAATTTTTAGGTTTTTTACGATCAGGAAGGCGTGTTCATACATTCATCTTGTGGAAAGAGTGATGAGCAAGACACTTTAATACCTGGAATTTTACGTGTAATAGAAAAGGTATTGTTTTATTTTTAGATAATCATGATACATTACACTGCCAATAACATTTTGCATACCAAAAAAAAATTGAAAACCGTCAATTATTATTTTTAACCCTTATTTATGTAAGGCCAGGATCATTCACACCCATCCCTGCCCCAGTGGCACTAACAATTCCCTGCCATATTCAAATAACACATATTTTTATCAGGGTCCATATAACCTGTCTTTATGTTTTTAGAATGTGGGAGAAAACCATGGTACTATATAGGGTTTTAGATGGAGTACCCTAGATGGTGAGATCATGCAAACTCCTTGTGAATAGGGGTTGACATAGAACTAAGGTCATCAGCACTGCAAGGAGGATTAAAATGCAAAAGAACTTACGTTTGTTGTCATTGCTATTCTGACCTTTGAAAACATAACACAGAGCGTTGGCTATATTAACCTCTGTGAAATCCACATAGAGAATTAACTGAGCTTGCAAATTGTGCCTGCTAAATATAAAACTAAAAATACTTTGGGTGGGAATAATGGCAAGGGGGTTGTATAGCAGTGGAAAAAGGTAATATAATATCTGGGGTTCCCAACCTATTTTCCCTATGAGCCCCACTCAAATGTAAAAACAGTTAGAGAGCCAAACAAGCAAGAAACATTCCTTGGGAATGCCAAATAAGGATATATAAACAGCTGTGCACTCACCCGCATTAATGAGATTCAACTTAGCCAGCAAATCACTAACAGTGAGTGAGATTAAAATAGACAAGATTTATAAAAAAGTATCTCCAAAAACACACTCTGTGAATTATATCTCAATTCATTAAATTTTATTATTAATTACAGAACTGCCAAATTAATTTTAAACCTCCAAAAAATTCATAAATGCCAAACATCTATTTTAGAGAAACCTCATGAATTTATAATATTTCTGTATAACTAAATTCCTGTATGAACTAAATCAAAAAAGAGCAGGGGAAAAAAATAATTAATCCAACGTAATCAAAGTACAATTAATGAAAATTAATTGGCCATATTGTCAATGAAAATTGATAAACCATAGTGTCCAAATACTGTTACAAAAATCCTGAGAAAAAGAAGTGGGAGATTAGACCTCAATAGCGTTTAGCTGCCAAACAGTCTCATTAATATCAAGTAATTTCCTCAGAGAATCACTAATGTAGTCTCTGAAATAAATTACAGTCCTCTGACGTGAGATCAATATTGTCGCTATTTCTCCATGCACGCAGCTTTTTAGTTAGCCGTCTCTTTGTCGTGACTATTAGCGAGTGATTCGCATTGAAACACAGTAAGCCAGTAGATATTTGGTATAACGTTTGGCTCTGTGTAATTAGCACTTGCGGTAAATGAATGTGCAATATCCTTACATTACGTCAATACAAACGTAGAGGCATACTTTACTGCATCACTCTTAATGATTGAGTTATCTGTCCTTTAAATGGGCAGTCTCCTTGCTTTACATAGATTACTGCTTAGAACAGTTCTTTGCCACACCACTCTTCAGGACTATCTGATGGCCTCAACAGCTCGCGAATCTCCGCTCACCACTGCACTGCTGAATTCTGTGGCATCTTTGTGTTGCATTTTGTCGGTTAGCTAATAGCTTACTCCTCACTCCATCACTCAGCATTTACGCCTACACGTTTTTCACCATTCTTTGGCTTTGTCAGGGCGCATTAGCGTTAGCCATGTCTTTCCTTTATCCTTTTTGGTGCCAATGAAGTGGCTATTTGTAAGTTTATCTTAGCTAGCTGTTTATTTTCGCCCACTAATTCCCGTAACTCTGAATCTGCTAACAAAATGTCCCAATTCTGTTTTAGTACTTTTTGTATGTCTTGCCATTATGAGTTATAATTTGTAATGAATCTACATTTTTTTTTTTTATTTTGTTTATAGATTAGTTGGGATCTATTTGAAGATTTTGCTCTTCAATAACCAATTTTCTAGTAGACTTAAGGTATAAAGATCAAAATTATGGAAAGATCCATTATCCGTAAAACCCCAGGTCCCAAGCATTCTGGATAACAGGTCCCTGTACTTGAAAAACACACTGCACATATGCCAATCTCTTATTCAAAGCAGTAGTGCAGTATTCTCAATGTAAAGTTTGTTAGGAGGGCCCAATATATACTTCTGTTATGAATACAGTGTGCAGAAAACAATTAGTGGTTAACCCACAAATATGTAGCAAATGTTGTGTCTGCAGGCATATCAAAGACTATTGTTATTTAACTCCTCCAGTATCTCACATAATGAAATTCACAGTATGCAGGAAGAACAATAATACTAAGAAAATAAAGTGCAAAAGATAATTATTTTGTTACATAAAAGCACATATTCAAAATATCTACATGTACATTAAAAGTTTAACAACAGGTATAGGACCAGTTAAACAACATACAGGTATAGGAACTGTTATCATGAATGTGCGGGACCTGAGGTTTTCCGCTTTAAATCTACTAAAATGTAATTTAAATATTAATAAGATTAATTAACAATAAGATTGTTTTGCCTCCAATAAGGATTAATTATATCTTAGTTGGGAGTATATTAAGATATGAAAGTGTCTGCAAATTGTCAGAGCTTAAAGGGATACTGTCATGGGAAAATATTTTTTTTTTTCAAAATGAATCAGTTAACAGTGATGTTCCAGCAGAATTCTGCACTGAAATCCATTTCTCAAAAGAGCACAGATTTTTTTATATTCAATTTTGAAATCTGACATGGGGCTAGACATATTGTCAATTTCCCAGCTGCCCCAAGTCATGTGATCCAAGTATAGGAGAAGGAAGAGGAACTCCAGCAGTGTTACTGCAAACAATTTTTTATTCCAGACAGTGGTAAACACAACATGTTTCGGGTTCAATACCCTTTATCATGTGACTTGTGCTCTGATAAACTTCAATTACTCTTTACTGCTGTACTGCGAGTTGGAGTGATATCACCCCTCTCCCCCCCCCCCCCAGCAGCCAAACAAAAGAACAATGGGAAGGTAACCAGATAACAGCTCCCTAACACAAGATAACATCTGCCTGGTAGATCTAAGAACAACACTCAATAGTAAAAACCCATGTCTCACTGAGACACATTCAGTTACATTGAGAAGGAAAAACAACAGCCTGCCAGAAAGCATTTCTCTCCTAAAGTGCAGGCACAAGTCACATGACCAGGGGCAGCTGGGAAATTGACAAAATGTCAGATTTCAAAATTGAATATAAAAAAATCTGTTTGCTCTTTTGAGAAATGGATTTCAGTGCAGAATTCTGCTGGAGTAGCACTATTAACTGATGCGTTTTGAAAAAAAGCATTTTTCCCGATGACAGGATCCCTTTAATGTGTTATAGCATTAGCAGAGTTTCATGAGCTCTCATTATGGAGAATGATAAAATGACTTTTGGCCTCATAAATGAATATCCACTACCACTATAACAATCTCTGATTATTATTTAGTTATTATTTCCCTCGCTCTTCTAGAAACAGGCTATCTTCTATTGAAGGTGTTGGACCTGCTATTAAGATAAGAGATCTTTCCATAATATGGATCTACACACCATGTGTACTAACACACTAAAACAGATAAACCCAATAAGATTGTTTTTGCTTTCAATAAGGATTCTATATATCTCATTTGGGGTCGAGTACAAGGTACTGTTTTATTATTACAGAGAAAGAGGAAATCATTTTTAAAATTTTAATTATTTGATTAAAATGGAGTCTATGAGTGACAGCCTTTCAAGTAATCCAGAGCTTTCGAAATAAGGGGTTTTCAGATTACAGATCCCATACCTGTATCACAACAGTTTTATGGCACCAATCTAAATGTTACAAGCTATAATCACCAATAAAATACATTGTGTTGAGAACATTCACTTTTGACAACACTTTTTGTGGCTCTACCATTTTAAAATGGATTTTTATGTAATAAAGCCATAATTTGTTGTTTTCAAGCCTATAATTGTATTATGCACTATGAGAAGTCTTTATGGGGCTTTCTCCACTTTTATAACAAACTTATTTAGCTGGCATGTTTTTTTTTATGTCTACTTTCCTGTACATGTTTTCTGGCATTCAATTGATTTGAATAAAATGCTCTAGTTTCTTTCCAGCTGAAATCATATAAAATCTCCAGGCCTTGCAACCCATGGAATAAATTACAGTACAGATAATCTGAATGAATTGTCAGTTTGTGAAAATATGTATTATAAATGCAACAATAAGAGGCAGATTTTTTAAGGTTGTAGAAAAAAATAAGGCAAAATGCATGCACCTTTTTCCACAGCCTTGTTTTTTTTCCTTGTGCACTTTTCTTTTTGTGGAAGAGTGACACACGAGAAAATGATAACATTGTTACATTCATTTTCAATGAGGAAATCTCAACTAATTTAATAAGATCTGAAATTAATTAAAGTTGTTAGAGACTTTTTTTTGTGAATCGTGAAAATACGCAAACTCAAATTTTTACAAAGCTATCCCTATTTCACTGATAATGTTCTTTTCTTTTTAGGATGAGGAAGTTGTAGTAGATTGGAGGCCTCTAGAAGAAACCATAGATTCCTCTAATATCCTTTGTGCTGTAAAGGTATGTTTTGAGTATCAGAATCAGTGTAATTTTTCAAAGGGTTTGTTCACCTTCCAAACGCTTTTTTTCAGTTTAGTTGTTTTCAGGTTGTTCCCCAGAAATAAAGACTTTTTTCAATTACTTTCCATTTTTACTTTTTACTGTTTTTCCAACATCTAAGTTTAAAGTTGAATGTTCCTGTCTCTGGTGTTTCAGTCAGGCAGCTCAGTAATTCAGGTGCAGCTGTCTGTAATGAGACCCAGGGATTCTGCTCAACAGGGACAAAGATAAATGTATCCACTAAATGAATCAATTGAGAACAGTTTACAGGATCGGCGACCCCTCCCCTCCAGGGCTGCTTTAGAAGTGAAAAATTACACATTACACTTCAATATTAGAAAAACGGTGACACATAGAAAATGGAAAGTAATTGGAAAACGTTTTTATTTCTGGTAATCTATCTGAAAACAATTAGTTGTTTGAAGGTGAACACCCCCTTTAACATTAAAAGTAAAATGAGGATAATATGCAGAAATACATTCTTTGTGATAATTTATATGTGATGGCAGACACAGTGACAGCATGCAGTGAAAAATTCCTATTGCCAATTTTGAACCTAGATAGGAGTTGATAAACGTCTATTTAAAGGAATTGTTCAGTTTAAAAATGGAAACTGGGTAAATAGATAGGCTGTGAAAAATTAAAAATGGTTTCTATATATAGTTAGCCAAAAATGTAATCTATAAAGGCTAGAGTGACTGTATAGCTAACATAATAGCGAGAACACTACAGCCTGCTTTACAGCTCTCTTGGTTTCCACTGATTGGTTACCAGGCAGTAACCAATCAGTGACTTGAGGTGGGCCGCATGGGTCATAACTGTTTGCTTTTGAATCTGAGCTGCATGCTAGTGAACTGTCATGTCTCATGTGGCCCCCTTCAAGTGGGTGACTAACTCAGAGTTAGAGACTCTAGTTCTGTTCTGTTATGCTACACATCCGTTCACTCCAGCCTTTGTAGATTACATTTTTGGTTAACTAACTGTATTAGAAACATTTTTAATTTTGCATAGCCTGTCTATATTTACCCAGTTTTTATTTTTACACTCACCTGTTCCTTTAAGGAGTTTACTTAACCCTTGTCATAGTGGTTTTGTTTCATATTCCCTCCCATAATGCCATATCTTTTTTGGTGTTCCCTGTCAGTCTTGTGGACGATTACACGTATGGGACCTGTTATCCAGAATGCACGAGACCTGGGGGTTTTCTGGATAAGGAGGTCTTTCCGTAATTTGGATCTCCATACCTTAAGTTTATAATAAAAATCATCAAAAGACATTAAATAAATTAAATAAACGTTATAGGTCACCAATAGGGCTTAACTATATCTTAGTTGAGATCAAGTACAAGGTACTGTTTTATTATTACAGAGACAAAAGGAAATAATCCTATTTGATGGACTCGATGAGAGATGGCCTTCCCATAATTCGGAACATTCTGGATAGCGCGGTTCCGGATAACTGATCCAATACTACATATTACATTTCATGATCTAAAAGATTTTATTGCAAAGTGTATGTAACTTTTGCTGTTGGGAAGCTGGATAAAAATATGAATAGAAATGTAGCCGTAAAGAAAGAGAGGAGTTTGTGGAGGTGATCAGTTTTGGATTTCATCTGATGTGCATTTTTTTTTTTTTTGTAGGATTCAAGCTCGGTTGTAGAGTGGACTCCAACTACAAAGGAGAGGGGAATGCATTTAACAGATCACCAGAACAGTTATGAAGCAGAGTGGGATATGGTCAACACAGTTTCTTTTAAGAAAAAACAATTTACAAATGGAGGTCAGTATAAAGAAACAATCCATTGCATTTATTAGTTTTTCATTTCTGTTGTATTTTATCTCCTATAGAGTGAGCATAGGCAGTGGAAACTACATTACATTTGCTAAACATGAAAGTAATATCAACATCCTTGTATTTGCTCTTGTGTTTTTATTTATATAAAAATATATGTTTTTGATTTCTACAATGAGTGACCTCAGCAGTGCGCAGAAGAAATTTGACTATGAGACTTTGTTTATCCTTTATTCTGACATTTGTTACTTGGTTACTAGGGTCAGTAAGTCTAACAACTACACAGCAATCTAAATTCCTGACTGTAAAGCTAATAAGGAAGGTATTAGCAAAATGTATTAGAATTTTATTGCCAACATGATGCATATAGTCATCAATAAGAAGTACCCCTTTTAATTGCTGAGTACATGTGAATGCACAACAACAGTATAATGTATTCTCATCCCTTTGGACAACACTGGTTTTTGCATATTTACATTGCCTGGAACCAGCTTGTACAGTGTCGGACTGGGTGTCAAGGGTTGCCAGTTCAGGCTCCAGTCGTAAACTCTTCCACTGCCGACAGCCTCCTTGTGTCTGCAATTGGGGTTGGGGATGGAGTGACAAAAATTTGTGCTGGGGATCAAGCCTAGGTTGCCTGGGCCCAACAGGGTTTTTTTTCCTGATGTCCCACCAGTACAGCCCAAACCTGAACTTGTACAGGTAAAGGATCCCTTATCCAGAAACCCGATATCCAGAAAGCTCCGGATTACAGAATGGTTGTCTCCCATAGACTCCATTTTATCCAAATAATCCAAATTTTAAAAAATGATTTCCTTTTTCTCTGTAATAATAAAACATTAGCTTGTACTTGATCCCAACTAAGATATAATTAATCCTTAATGTAAGCAAAACCAGCCTATTGGATTTATTTAATGTTGAAATGAATTTCTAGTAGACTTAAGGCATGAAGACCCAAATTACGGAAAGATCCATTATCCGGAACACCCCAGGTCCCAAGCATTCTGGATAACAGGTCCCATACCTGTAACTTAAATATATTTTATTAATTTTTTATAAAAAAAAAAAGGTTGGCTGTTTGGCTTGATTTTCTCCTCTTGGCTGCGATGGTAACAAGGGGAATGGGGAAAATTATAGAATAATTTCTGGAACTGGGTCATGCTTTTGACGCTGTGTAATGGTAGTCAGGTGGATGTTATTGTGGAAGGAAAGTATATGGTCAGGGTCTAATTCATATATAGTCCTTTACTGTATATGACATTTTTTGTAGTTGGGGAAAAAAATCTCCACAGCAGCCGGAGATGATCTATCAAAATCTAATGGAGGAGCTGAAGAGGTGAGGGGTTCTTTGTTCATCATAGAGCATTGTGAGTGGAAGTGACAGTGACGACAAACACATACACAATTCGACAGCTGTCCGTGTGCAATTAGGTCCAGTGCTTAGGGCAGCACCAGCCATATTTTTCCTATTTTATAAACATTTTCTATATAGAAAGTTTCATGTTGGCCTGTGCAGGGTTATTTGGTGGGTTTCTGGTTATATTAAACTTTTTATTCACAGACTTCTGACTGGTTAGCACTTGGGCATTTGAGTGATATGTACAATTTTAAAACAACCTCTGTAACCACTTAGCTTGATTTAATCTTTTAACTTTTTCCAACTTCCACTTCTACTATTCTGTATTAAAGGACAGTGGCAACAAGGGAATTGGTCACCCAATGTGTGCTACCTGTGGGTGACAAATTTCCTGAAAATACCATGCCACCCAGATCATGCCACCAACATGTAAAACTCTTCAAGTCAGAAGGCAATTTCTCAGTATCTCTGCATGTAATGTGCTTTACATGCAGCAGTTATGAAGAATCTGGATGGAAAGGTATTTTCTAGCAAATTTTTCTCCTGTGATGCAGGCGTTTCCCTTAGTCCACACATCGCTATGTGTAGTATTGTCCTAAGAGTCTCTTAGTGCAACAGAGACTTGTAGAGTTTGTAGTCATGCATGTGATAGATTAAAACAAGTACAGAATTATCTAACTGTTTTCGATGCAGCAATTGTAGTCATGGTACTTTATGGATATAACGTTTTCAGACATAACCATTTTTTACATAGATAATTTGGGTAAAGCAAGAGCTGTCTGATGCAAGTGCTGCTCTCTTGTAGTAAATCCCTCTCAGGACATTAGGAGAAATACTGTATATAGGTATGTATTTTTTTCCCCACAAGCCTTTTTTGAAGGACAAAAGGAATGGTATTCACCATTATGTCAAGTGTTACGGCTGCAAGACGTTCCTACTGACATTGAGGCAAGTTAGGGTGCGAGTGCACCGAGGCCCACACTACCTCAGGGCCCATTCGGAAGATTGCGCCGGAACAAATCCAGCATAAAAATTGTGGGTGGGGTGGTGCACCTGGGCCAAGGACCAATACTGATGTTTAGATAGTTTGGATTTGAATTATATAAAATTTCATTTGCCCATCTTTTTCACTTGTGTTAACCCTCTCTTGTTTCATTCCTATATGTGATGCATGTAAAACTGGGCTTCATTTATCAAGCTACCATGTAATTATTGTATTATTATTATGTATTGGTGCAAAAACAGGTGCAATATCTGCAAATAAAAAAAAAAGATGGTGTATTATCAGTTTTGATTGCTACTAGCATGTCTCAGCCAGATGGCAAAGTTGCAAGGTAATCAGTTACTTAAAGGGGCAGTATACATATCCCTTTCAACATTAGTGCATTGAATAGGGCTTGTGATGAAAGGGGTTGCCTGTTGTTTAGTTATGAAAAATTTAGTTTTTGTTCTTACTCTCACATTCTACTTTTTTTTTCCTACAAAGCACAATAGAAAAGAACCACCAATCTGCTGAGAAGCCCTCTGTATGATGAGTTTATCCTTATTTAAAACAGACTGCAGCTGAGGGCAAGCCAGCTTTCTGGGCAGACACAGATGTGAATGATTCACCCTGTTAAAGGGGTTATTCACCTTTAATTTAACATTTAATATGATATAGAGAATTATATTCTGATATTTTGCAATTTGTTTTCATGTTTTATTGTTTGTGGTTCTTGAGTTATTTAGATTTTTATTTAGCAGTTCTCCACTTTGCAATATTAGCAGTCTGGTTGGTAGGGGCTAAATGACCCTAGCAACCATGCATTGATTTGAATATGAGTCTGCATTATGAATAGGAGAGGGCCTGAATAGAGAGATGATTGTTAAAATAAGTAGCACTAACAATAAATGTGCAGCCTTACAGGTTTGTGTTTTAAAAGAGTGTCCCCCATTTGAAAGCTTGAAAAGTCAGAAGGTGAAGGCAAATAATTTGAAAACTATAAAAAAAGAAGAAAATGAATGCCGATTGAAAAGTTACTTAGAATTAGCCATTCTTTAACGTACTTAAAGTTAACTTTTTAAGTTCATGGTTCCCCTTTCAGCATGTGCCCACATATAAATTATTGTGCCAGCTGAATGCATATGAAAGTATAGCCATGCAGTGCCATGCCCACATTGATGCTCATGCTCTTCGTGAGTTTTTTTTTTTTTTACTGATTTATTGCATGTGATTAAAAAGATCCACTAACAAACTTCAGTGTTTCTACTCAGAATATGTTGGAGCTATAATATAAATAAAAACTATCTACTGTATATATAAATAAAAAATAATTATGATCATAGGGTTGTGGTTTTTCTTTTGTTTGCTTTTTAGGTGTTCAAAGTCCCTTAAATGGCCAGAGCAAATGGTCATTCCTCTTCAGCTTGGCAGACCTGAAGTCAATTAAACAGAACAAAGAAGGCATGGGGTGGTCTTATTTTGTTTTCTGCTTGAAGGATGATGTTGTCCTTCCAGCTCTTCATTTCCATCAAGGAGGAAGCAAACTTCTGCTTGAGTGCCTTGCGAAACATGTGATGTTTTGTGAGTAAGTATCTGCTACAGCTCTAGGCTTTTTGTTCTATTACATAAATTGTGCATATGGTATACAATAAAAAGATACAACCTAACAATTTCTTCTTTCAGTTTAGATGTTGGTAGCAGTGGTCTAAACTAATAATATTGAGAAATTAAATTTGCTATTTTGTTAGCTATTCTTTCTACAAAAATATTATCTAGTGTTAGAAATATAGCGCTAAAAGTCCCTTTCAGATTAACAGTTATGTTTTTAAATCAAGTGTACTTGTTTGCACCCTTTGATTCTGTCTTGACAAAGGAACTGGGAATGGTCTATGTCTATGGAATATTACATCAGAAACTGATGCTGAAATTCGTTTTGTAGCTGTATTCAAAATAAGACAAGAAAGCATACAAAGACACATGAAATACAGAGTGGTTATTGGTATTTTCCCAATTGTTATAATGGAACTGCTCTAAATTGCCTGTGTTTGGTAGTATTTTCAAAAAGAACATCAGGGACTGAGGCCTAGAAGTGGCACTTGCTATTGCCATTAGGTGGGAATAGTCCATAGTGATCCCAAACATTTAGTCACACCTTGTATGCCATTGCCCTGATACCAAACACACAAAAGTAATAAAGATAAAACTCTTAGGGGCAAATTCATTAACCTGCGGAGTTGCGCTAGCGCAGGCTTCGCCAGGCAAAGTTTCGCCAGGGCGCCGCTAATTCACTAAAATCCGAAGTTGCACTCAGGGAGGCGAACGGTAGCGAAGTTGCGCTAACGTTAATTCATCAAGGAAAGCAAAGTTAGCGATGCCTAATTTGCATACGGCGCCAAGTTAAAGTTGATTGGACATATATGTAGCAGCAAATACATTACACTACACAAGCTGGGAAAGCTTCATAAAATAAAATAGAGTTGTTATTTTGCCCTATACATGTGCCCACTGTATAGTTTAGGTGCCATATGTTAGGAAATGTAGGGGGAAGGAGGGTACCCCCAAAAAAATGTACGATCTTTTTCAGCCTATCACCCTTAAAAAAGCAAAAGACGCAGGCGTTTTTTGAGACTTAGAAAAAAATTTAAACTTTTTTTGAAGCAAGCCCTATCTACTCTATTGCACTTCGCCTGGTCTCAGTTGGCGAAGGCAAGTCTGGCGCAAGAGTTAACGTTCATGAAAATCCGCAAGTTAGTGAATTAGTGTAGTTACGTCCCTTCGCCATAGCGCAACATCACCTGGTGTAAGGGTGCGAAGTAGTGCTAGAGTAGGTCCACTTTGCTAGCGAATTTGCGCCAGCGTTAGTCACTTCGCCCTTTAGTGAATCTGCCCCTTAGAACTAAAAGTAGATTAGATAGTGGGTATCAATAAATCTATATGTCTATTACAGGAACTTACATATGTCCCTCCATTTCCATTAAAGGGATAATATAATGAATAGTAACAGTAATAGGACAGTAATTCCAGTGGCAATGTTCAGACATGATGTGGAGCTGCCATCCCAAGCTGTTAGGATATTAAAAAAACACTATTAAAAAGCACAATATTATACAGGGCCAGATAATAAAAACAATTGTATCCTGACCCCCTACAAAATGCACCTGCACCAATAATTACAACAATCTACCAGAAAATGCTGGGTATCCCAACAGCACTCAAGTAATCAGAAGTGGATGTTAATATATTCTTTAGTCAGCAAGCCCCTTCAAGCATACTTAAAAAAATGTTTGAAGTACTATAGAACCCCGATTTTATGTTTTTCAAGGGACCAGAAAAAAATGTAAAATCAGGGAAATGTATTATGCATAATATATAGGTGGGACCACAAAACAACAATGTAAATTGAGAGAAAACTTGAATGATTGGATGTCCCAAAAACTTAAGTCATGGGCTAACCTACCAGTAGGCCCCACGGGTCGGGTGCATCTCATAAAAATGATTATTTTACCCAAACTTCTATATGTATTACAACAAGCCCCTGTATGGATACCAAAACCTTATTTTCTTAAAATAAACGCTATATTTAGGCAACTCGTGTGGGCTCACACCAGGCCACGACTAAAACTTGAAACGTTAATGCGTGCAAAAAGCAAAGCTGGTTTGGCCCTCCCAGATATGCACTTATACTATTTGGCGGCGCAACTGTGCCACTTAACTACATGGGTAGAAAACTCACACCATAAAGTACTGCATTCACTTTGGGCTCATCTGACAGGCTTTATTGACAATCCAGTAAGCTGGGTGCTAGGAAAATCTATTACCACATCCCAAGCATTGACTTCCCCCCCTATTAGTTCCCTTCGTAGGGTATGGAAAACGGCTAACACATACCTTAAAGCTCCTGCCACAGACCCTCTTACGCCACTATGGAACAACCAAGATTATCCCCTATTGGTAAAATTAGGCCCAATGAGCCTCTGGTCCGACCGTGGGGTGACTACTCTAGGAGATGTCTGGCATGATGGTAAACTAATCTCCTTTGCACAGTTGAAGGATCAATTTCAAATTTCGCACAACCAATGGCTGACCTTTCACAAGCTCAGTCGTGCCCTTAATATCATACACAAGCGTCATGCCATATCGCTGTCCGCAAACCCCTTCTTGGTGTACATTAAGAGGGGACATTCCAAAGGCCTGGTTACTATGATATATGCTAAGCTGCTACAAGAGGTGCATGGAAGTGAACTAGTCGAGCTACGAGCTAAATGGGAGGTGGACGTTGGCAGTATCTCAGATGAGGAATGGCAGGAAGCACAAGAATCCCCACAGTTAGTATCTCCCAATCACAGATTACGGCTAATTCAATTGTATATTCTCCACAGGGCTTATTACACCCCAGTCAGGCTCCACTATATTGACGCCAATACCCCGGATGTCTGCACCAGGTGTGCCTTGGATAGGGGAACTTTGCTACACATGCTGTGGAGTTGCCCCGATCTTACTTTATACTGGAGGGAAATACTAGATACTCTAGAAAGGGTTCTTCAGGTGACAATTACCAGAACACCTAAACTATGTGTCTTAGCCATAATACAAGATCTTAAGTTAAACCAATATCACTCCCTCTTTCTCTTGGAGGCACTATTACTAGCTAAGAGATTAATAACTCAGAATTGGAGAGCAGTGACCCCTCCTACCTTTTCCTCATGGAAAGCTATAATGCGGGACACCTGTAGCACTGAGTACTTAATGTATCTAAAAAGGGGAGTTCCCACTAAATTTCACAAAATTTGGGGTCCCTGGACCGACATCTACCCCCAACACCCAAGACGACCCTTAGCAGATCAAGATTAGGAGACAGACACTAAACGAGGTCATTTATTCTTATACTAATAGTACTGTGTTTGTTATATGGCATGCTCCCTATTTTGTGTTTAATTCAGATATGTGACATGTAATTCTATGTGCTCCTTTTTCTGACACTTTTGATGTACATTGTTTGCTTTATTTCTTCAATAAACTACCCGAATTTAAAAAAAAAAAAAAATTGAGAGAAAACTTAAAATCAGGGGATGTAAAATTGAGTTTCTACTGTAGCTACATTTTGTTCATAAAAATAGTTGTGAGGCAGACAAGCAAGGAGTAGCTATCTTGCATTGATCAATGTAGGTAGGTAGGTCGGTGCAGGGAGAAAGTTGGGTGAGTCTGCCACTTCACGCATATTGCTGACCCATCAGCTTCATCAGTGGCTGCCATAGCAAAAATAAGTTAATTGTTAATTGTGACAGCTTTTCAGACACAATGAGGTTATTAATCTAAAATGAACACCCTGGGTATCTGGTACCCCTCTGTATATATAATGAGTGTCTCTGAGTGCTGTATGTTACACAGGTACCTCTAAAATGTCTCTGGCATAGCAGATCATACATAGAATCAGGCATAGAATATAAATAGGTTAAATGTATGCATAAGTTTTATAATATACATGCTGAAGATGGATCAGTGCAATACCACCCAAAATCACCTACCCAAACCGCAGTGTGGACCTAACACAACCTTTGAGTTTTTACCCCGTGATAGCTAGGATCAAAAAGGGCCTGGGAGATGAAGTCAAGTGAGCAAAGATGGAAAACACCAACATGCTGTGCTAGTTATGAAGAGGTACCAGGGATCAGGAGCCATATTGGGTGCATTCATAGTTTGCATTGGAAGGTGGGGAGGGTCGGCTGCATTGCACCTTCATCACCTTAATGCAAGAGTGCCCATACTTTACTAATACGAGGTCTACTTTTAGTGATGTTGTCCCATTATGATCTACATCCATAAAAATATTGTTAGCATTCTGTTCCATGGAATATATTACTTAAATATTGATTCATAAGAAAGTGTGTATTGCTATATTTATAAAAACAACTATTTCTGTAACCTTAACATAATAAATAACTGAATGAAAAGCATGAAATAGGAGGGTGATTTAGACAAGCCGTGTGTTGACAGAGTCTTGAGATCTACTGATCGCCAGCTAAAGGTCTACTGGTAGATCTCGATCTACCTTTTGGACATCCCTGCGGCTTAATGGGTTTTATTCTTAAAAAAAAAAGTCTGTTTCGGGTGAACTACCTGAAACCTACTGAACTGTAAAAAGCATTGGAAGAACAACCCCTTTAATAGGTTAATGCATATTCCAATGTATACAATAAATTAAGATCTTTCTTTATAGACTTGATTTGGGCGGTACTTGTTATTGGCATGTGTATGACATCTTCGTGCAAAGAGCTAGTACTTGAGATATGTAAGGAGTTTAGACCTACAGATCACACAGCAATTCCAAGAAAGAACATGAATGGGATCTATTTCTTGGAATGCTTGTGTCCTAAGGTATTCCAGATATAGGAGTCTTTATGTCATTTGGAGCACCATGCTTTACAGCTGCTTAAAAACATTGAAATAAAATCTAGTTGGGTTACCATCTTGGATTTATACGTGCTCAGTCAATATCAAGTATAAAGTACTGATATATTATTATAGACTGACGTTTATCAGAGCACAAGTCACATGGCTGAGGGCACCTGGGAAACTAAGAACATGTCTAGCCACACCTCAAATTTCAAAATTAAAAGAAAATCTACTGGAGGAGTGCTAATCACTGATTGTTTTTGTAAAAAAAAACATGGTTTCCTGTGAAAATTCAAATTAAAAGTAGTTGCTTTTAAACATCCATTAATGGATTGGCATTGTATCTACATTTAAAAAATATTTTACCTTTGAGTGTTGAGTTTGCTTTACTCATTATTATAATAATTGCAGGTAGTGTGATGTGCCCAAAAGACCAACAGAACATACATGTAAAAATAAAAAAATGGCTGCTTCCTTATTCTTCAGGTTTCTTTGGCCACTCTGCAGCTTTGTGCCTGCTGACTTGTGCATGAAAATCTCATGTTTGATTTCCTCTCACCTCATAATGCCATCCCATCCTGTTGTATTGAAAGTGCATAGATAAAACATATTAAAGATCTTATCTTATTCTTTAATAACACTCAGGGTAGTAGAGGTACAAGCAAAATAGAAAAATCATTCTATCCCCCTAGCAAAACAATTGCTGATTATATCAGTGTGATTGCATTTAGTTCAGGAGAGTAATATTTGACTGTTAGAATAGAGCTGTGCACCAAAATAAACACATTCTCTAATGCAGGCAGGTCGCAATGACTTTTTCTAATATCTCCTTTATCTAGCTTGTCTTTGCTTTTGTGGGAAAAACTAATTAATTCTGTGTGCAAGAACAGCCACCAGTTGCAGATGTACTGTTATTTCACATTTAAAAGAAATGTGGTGTTTACTATATTTTTTTGAATTGTGATTTCACAAATCTCTTAATTGTGCTGTGTGAGTTTTAATATGTTCTTTGGTTTCCTTAAAATTCTTTGGTTTCATTTAAATTCTCCTGGCAGTTATAATTCTGCAGTAATTCTGACAAATAAGCTTTATAGTGTTTTTTAGTAACACCACGTTTGTCTGCCTTTTCATTTTTGTTCATATGCTTGTCATGTCTAAAAACAGGTTTTTATATCCTGCAATAAACACTCAGCTAAAATCACTTTGGGATTTTATTGACTAATAATGGAAAATGCCGATTTCAATATTACGGTGGCAGACTTTGATTTAGTGGCAAAAATGAGTTCCTTCAACTGGAAAATACTTTCAACTGCTTTGTTTCCTTAATTTATAGATGATTTTATTTTACTCTTTTGATCAGTTCATATAGATTGATCTATAAAGCACACACATTTACTTTCTTTTCAGTGTCTGTTAAAAAGATTGTGAGCTGCATTGGGTACACTAGTTAGTTACAGTCTTCTGTCAATGGTTCATATATATATATATATATATATATATATATATATATATATATACATATATACATACATATACATAAATATATACACACACTATTTTGTGAACACATGATGTAGTTTGAAATGTATTTGGTGCTGCCAGTACCTATACAGGATATTGGACCTGTTATCCAGAATGCTCTGGAACTTGCCAGCATTTTAATTTCCATCCCTTAAATCTACTAGAAAATCATATTAATATTAAATAAATCTAATAATCTTGTTTTGCTTTCAAAAAGGATTAAGTATATTTTAGTTTGGATAAAGTAAAGTTTTTTATTATTACAGAGAAAAAGGAAATCATTTTTGAAAATCTGGATTATTTGGATTAAATGGAGTCTATGGGAGATGCCTATTCCGTAATTCAAAGCTTTCTGAATAACGGGTATCCGGATAACGGACCCCATACCTATATAATGATTTTGTGCACTTTTTTCTGGATAGAAATACACTCCTTTTTTTTTTGTGAGGTGTTTGGAAGGTGAACAGCCCCTTCTACTGCTATCCTCATAACAACCATGAAGCTATTTTTTCAACAAGTCTTACAATATTTGCAAACAGTGTTTGTGAACTAGTAACAAGGTTCATCTGATTTTTATTTGCAGATCTGAGGTGGATGGCAGAATTCTTTTGGTCAATTGTCAGAACAAAAACCTTGGTTTTGAAAACCTTCTGGAAGAGTCAACATATAGTTTATATCAAGTAAGTATTAAATGCAGGTTCTGAAAATCAGTTTTGTTTAGGGAAAAGATTAAAAATATCTTTTTTATAACTTAAAATGGGGCATTTCATATGATTTACATATGTACCTACAAAGAAACTGTTGGCAACAAATGTTAAATATGAGAGAGCTTTTCTTTCTTTAATACTATAGATGCATGACATTTGAATGCATTTATCATCCTGTGTAAGATCTGAAGCGATTTTGTTCTACACTGTTTATCCATTATCCATATAAACGTGACTTTTTGCCCAATTCAGCTTGACTGACTCCTTATAGTACATCTTTGGAAAATATTTTTCTGTTGCTTTCTAGGTTTTTTTTTTAGCATCTTTCATAATATACTTTAAAAATTAATAAAATGTAAGGTATTCTGGATATTCTCACTAGTTTAGGCAGAATGCTCAGCTAATGATTAAGGAGTGGGACATGTCACACATGATCAAAACTGACAATGCTTAATTTTGTTCTTTTTCACAAAAAAATCATACCAAACGTTTGAGGAGCAGGTACACATATAAACACATACTAATACACACCTATACTCTCACATAAGAAAATCTCTTTTAATCTGCTGTCCTACAAACCCGTAATGAAATAGAATGCTATATAATGTGAATTAAGGCGCCTGTTATATTGGTGGTTTTTTTTGGTAGTGAAAAATAGCAGGTAGCAGTATCACTAAAAATATTCAAAATGTCATGTTCATTTTCTTGTAGAGAATTGGCAGCCTGCATCTGTTTGTTTTAGTTTAATTTTGTGTTCTTTAAGTTATACTTATTTGGACGCATATATTTTATACTTTCTGCAGAAATTAAAGAGAGACCCATATACTGCCACCTTTGCTAGCTTTTCCAAAGTTACAAACTACTTGTACGACACCATACGAGGTTCTGATCCTGTTACTCAACGCAGGCCACGTCAGGAAATGGCAGAGTTTTTGGGTGATGCAATCCAGGATCTAAAAATAAACCAGCAGGAGGAATCTGGATTTGAAGTAATAACTCGAGTAAGTACTGCTATGCTAGCTGTCAGTCCTAAACCAGTCTGCATTTAACCAGTTCAGTATTACCTGAGCAGGATGGACTATATGCTTGAATTTTTAAGCAATCTACCAGAATTTTGTGTTTGACATTGTCTTTGTTCAACCTTCCGATGACAAAGAAAAGTTTATGTTTTTTAAGTATAAGTATGCATGAATGGGGTTTTATTTATTTTGTGTACTTAGAAATTATCAAAAAATGTATGTGTATCTCTATGTAAATTTTTAAAAATGAACTTATTTCAGTATACTTACAGTATTCCAAATGTATTTAGATTGATACCGATTGCTGACCTGCATATCTTAAAATAGCTTCAGGAGAACAAGAGAGATTTTTAATATTCTTTGGGAATAAAGAGACTGTCATTTGGATTGCACTCTTCTTAAATGCTTTTCAGTAATTTCTAACTTGTCGCTTCCTTCCCAAATACATACATTTTATTTTGCTGAATTCAACCTTATACTTTTGTAAATAAAAAATATATTTTGTTGAGCTAGAATTGCAAGCACTGCAGTACTGCACTGCGTCCCAAAGAGCAGAGAAGCAGAGTGGGGCTATTTGTGTGTTTTTATTATTGAGGCTAACCTTGATTAGATTAAACCCCCACGCTGCTTACTTACCCATCGGAATGCAGAGCAGTGCTGATCTTTACCACTACTCCAGCCTACTGGCTGTCAAAGAATTTCAGCAGGCAGTTTTTGGAGGGAAAGGAGACAAGTGAATTAAGCAGTAAAGATGACTTATTTTATAAAAACCACATTGATTTTTTAAATTAAGTATATTGCAAAGATGCTGCTTTTTAAGTGGAGAAGAGATTATTTTTTGACTTTACATCCCCTTTTAAGGGTGAATTATGTTCGGCCCATTGAAATAATGCTAAAAAGGGGGTATTTTTTAGAGCAGATTATCACACATCATTGCAAGTTGGAAAGGGACTGTTGGATGGTTGTGGCAAGAAGACATAGAATAATGGAGCTGTTGTGCAAAACATAGAATATGTTGTCATTCTTAAGACAAAGTCTAAAGTCTGAGAAGAACACCTTTGTAAAATTGTGCACAGTAGCAGCTCTTGTTCATATTTATAATATGCTGTATATACATATATATTTAAACATACCATTTTAGAAATATATTTCCCTTTAAGCTCTAGCAAGACAGTACCATTTAAAAGTTGTTTTTTTAACAGTAGTAGTTTGCATAGTGTATTTAATCTTTTGATATTTGAAGCAGGAAATATCAATTTGCCATAGTCCTAAACAGTATCTAACTCTGCTAGCTTGCCAAGTCAAGTTGTATACGTACGTCTTTAATATCGTCTTTGTTCAAGCATGTAGACTTATTACCCTTAGCTTCAGTAAATTTGGTGGAAGCTTTCACTTTTTGTTAGGTCTCGTCTTGTGAGTTATCTCCCATTTAATAGTTTCAATAAACAGGAAATACTGGGATGCAGTAAACTGATTTTCAAGTAACTGTGATGGAAATATTTACCTGTTATTCATTGTTGTGTTTATTGCATTGGAAGTTGTCAGATCCTTTTTCTATTTTAGAACAGCAGTAGTTATTTAAGCAATAATAATACTTTGGTTATTGGGGTATATGTGATTGCATTTATTAATCTATTCATTATAATGTTTTGGTAAAACATATCTTAGAAGCAGGACATTAGGAGGTTGTTAACTGATAACTAGATGTGGAAAAGATGAGCTTTAAGTTGTATTATGCAAAACCTTTGTTTAATAACACAGTACAGTCACTATTGTCCTGTTACTCGAGAAAATTGTTTCTTCACACCTTGAAAAGCATGTTCCGTAATTTGTTAAAACCCATCAGAATAACCTAAAAAAAAAGTATAGTGAATTCTGTAGCCTTCTTGCAGGTTAAACTGGTTGAGATCTGAGTATGATATTGATTATAGTGGTAAATGTTTGCCCTCAAGGCTGCCATTGTATACGTCACTGTTCCCATGCAAATTAAATGTGGCATGCAGATCAGACTCACAAAGGATGACTTAAATCTAATTTTCCCAATGCACACATTATACAAAGTAGCTAGCAGAAGAGCTGAAGGAACTGATTATCTTGCCAGGAAGTCAAAAGGAAGTAGGGCCAGTCAAAAAGAGAATAGATAACAATAAAGTATATTAGATTAGATTAATAATATTTAAAACAGATGCTTGCAGTTTATATGTGCCATTTATGTCCACTTAAAGGTGCAAACAAACTTTTCCTCCTTTTTTAGCAGTTGCTACTCTTTGAGTAGTAACACTCTTTTGTTTTGTTTTCTCTTTCTCAGTACAGTTGATGTTGCTTAGCTTAGCATAAAATGAAAGATTTTTTGGCTATGCCATAATTGATTAAAGTTTATGCATTTTAGATTGATGTTGGAACACGCCCAGAAGTTCATCGAAGGGATCCTGTCTCAACAGCTGAATGGGAAGCCAATGTAGACCATGAAGGAAGAATCTGTAATGTGGATCACATTAAGAACATGATTTTTAAAGGGGTAATGTCATTTTTAAAAATAAGATCAGCCAGTATAATTTTTAGTTCTTAACATTACACAATTTGCAAGGCACATGTGAAAAAAGCTGATTTCATCCCCTATAAATTTATCCTGACATGCATCAATTTCAAACAAGATTATTGTAGTACATATACTTATCAACAACAACAAATCAAACCCACAGCACTTGTTTTTCATATTAAATACCTTTCTAGAAACATCTTAATCAACTTTCTACACTGTCAATATGGATTTAACCAAAATTTAAAAGACATTATATAAAATACATCCCCATTCCTACAGCCATCAACTATTTCCTTCTATTTGCTCTTTCTTTTCCATATTTTATTCAGTACTGACTCTGGTCTCCCAAGCTTTTTTGTCATTTCCATTCACTTGTTCCCTCAACCTATTGCAAATCAGAAAAGGCACAGGTTACATAGCAGATAGATAAAACACCATTGTATTGGACAGGGCTTATCTGTTATGTGCTATGTAACCTGTGCCTTTTCTCCTTTTTTCCCCATGGCTACACAGCATCTTGTGTATATAAACTATAGTAGTCTATCTGGAGCAAACACACATAGCTTTTACCAGTGCATGCTAACAGTATATTATATGTTAACTAGAGAGGTACATTTCCTGAAGAAAATGTGAGTGGTGCTTGCCGTGGCAAAACTCAGGCCCCCCATATATGTTGGGTGTCTTGCCCAGTCGCCCCTGGTGCCTAGAGAGTACACAAAGTCGGTAGAATCCGGATTAAACCGGTGAAATTTAAAGCCAACCAAATTTTACCATTGAAATCAATCCAAACAAACTGGCTATTTTTGGCTCCGCCCACTTTTAAAAATTTGCAACCCAGTCACCAAATGGACCAAGTTTGAGCACTCTTACATTAACAGTGTAAGAATGACAGGAATTTAAATATTCCCATTGAATAGCGTTAGGTAAAATTTGATTGGCTGTCTTAAGCTCCGCCCATTTTTCTGAATTTTAACCCCAGTTACCTAGTCATGGTCAGTGCCAAGTTTGGGGCCTCCGGTTTTAAAACTGTGAGAACGGCGGTAATCAAAAATTTTACATTGAAGTCAATAGGTGAAAACGGATTGGCTGATTATGGCTCCACCCACTTTTCCTAAATTTTGACCGCAGTCACCCAGTGAGTAATTGAGCCAAGTTTGGTACACCTAGCATTTAAACCGTGATAATAGCAGCAGTTTATCATTTTTCATTAAGGTCAAAGGCTGAAATCTGATTGGCTGTTGTTGCCCCGCCCCTTTTTTTCCTAATTGTGAACCACAGTCACTCAGTGACTAACATACCAAAGTTTGGGAATGCTGTCGTTTAATGTGTAAAAATGGCAGCATTTCTATTTTTTTCTATTGAAAATCAATGAATGAAATTTGATTGGTTGTTGGTGGCTCCGCCCACTTTTTCTAAACTTGAAGTGGAAACCCCCAGCGACCACATTTGTGATATTCAAGGTCCCTGACATCAATACTGAGAGAATGGCAGCCTTCTTAATTTTTCCCATTAAAACCAATCAAAGAAATCTGATTGGTTGGTTTTGGCTCCACCCACTTTTCTTAATTTTAATCCCAGTGACCAACTGTGCCAACTTTGAGGAGGCTGCCATTAACCGTCTAAGAGCGGCAGCAGTTTAAAATTTTCCTATTTAATTGAATGGCTGAAATTTGATTGGCAGTTGTAGACTCCGCCCACTTTTTGTAAATTTTGGCCGTAGTCACCCAGTGACCCACGGTGCCAAGTTTGGGAGCTCTGGCTTTATTACTGTGAGAATTACAGCTGTTTACATTTTCTCATTGAAGTCAATAGGGAAAATCTGATTGGTTGTTTGCGGCTCCGCTCACTTTTTTGGGTCCCCAAAATAGGACAGAAAAGTCACAACACCCCATTCCCGAATAAGCTGAACGGTTTGACACCTCATTCATGGGTCTGCGACAAACTAATTATTCGATAAATTCCCCATTATAAGTCAATGGGGCAAATTTGGGGACCTCTCCTGCCCCGGGGGTAAAACTTATACCCTCGTGTGGGGTATCATCTGACACAGGTCGCAAACCTCTTCAAATGTGGTAAATTTAACGTTTCTACAAGATTCCCTCTCTGCGCTAGAATCCGTCAAAAGTTTGCCTCAATGTTAATCTATGGGACTTTTCGGGGTGGCTAATTGCCCCCACAAGGGGCAATTAACCACCCACCCCTTAGAAAAGTCATACCACCCCATTCCCGATTAAGCCGCACGATTTGACACCTCATTCATGGGTCTAGGACAAACGGTGCGGGACTAGTTACGCGCCAAACTTTCATACGGAAGAAGAATAAAAATAAGTTTGCAAGATTACAGTAGTGATGCTTTGCTTCGCAAGCACCACTAAATAAAAATAAGTTTGCAAGATAACAGTAGTGATGCTTTGCTTCGCAAGCACCACTAATAAGTTTGCAAGATAACAGTAGTGATGCTTTGCTTCGCAAGCACCACTAATAAGTTTGCAAGATAACAGTAGTGATGCTTTGCTTCGCAAGCACCACTAATAAGTTTGCAAGATAACAGTAGTGATGCTTTGCTTCGCAAGCGCCACTAATTACTTTATAACACAAATTGATTGAAAGAAGTTAGTTACACCACATACAAGGCATTTCATCACCACCAAAGCTCAAAAATATAAATCTTTTAGTAATTCTAAACCAACTCCTATGTCACAGCTCGGATTAAATTAATGTTTTTCTTTGCTTGCTGCTGCTCTTACCCATGAATTAAACTATTTCCGGGATACTGGAATTATCCCTTATAAATTATAACAGGCCTGTGCCAAGCCTGTGTTGCTCTTCGCCAATCTTTTCTCTGTAGTTAGCATATCATCTAATGTATCACCAGCTCCTCTTAAACTTTCATGTAAGAACACTCACTTAGTTTTTTTCTTATTGGTTGCACATTTCTGATTGTGATTGATTGTTGCCTCATGCCATGCTCATTAAACTTGTTAACTCTTTTTCTATGAAATGTGGCCTTTTATATTTGCAGCACAACAAAACATTATATGCCATTTTACTGCTAACTGGCATTACTCCCACCATTCTTCTTGCTGCTTCCTCATAGAAAGAACATCTTGCTCCTTTGAAGTATTTATCATTGTATTGCTACAAGTTAAGGAATGGATTATCTCATGACTTTCAAGTCCTTCATTCCTTTTCACATTCCTAACAAACTCCACTGTTCCATGCCATAAGAGATCTGCTTATTCAGCAATCTGATGTGCCCACCTTGAGGTGGGCGATATCGGGATGATCCGATCATAGGCCCTAGGGCCCAGCGATCTGGTCACATCATTGAGCAAATAGGCGGTCATATCTACCGACGCATCAATAATCCGATTTGGTACTTGATCCTACGGGATTTTTAACCCTGCCCAATTGACATCTGGTTGACTTTTGGCCAGATATAGATCGGGGGAAGCCCGTCGGAGGGCCCCTACACTGGGCAAAACTTAATTTGTCGGCATCTTATATCTGCCCATGTTTGGGGGCCTTTACTATGGAATTCAGTCCATGAATTGCTCTGTAAAGAACCCTCATTTGCCTCTGTTCAGATTTTAAATGGGGGTCATTAGTTCCCATTAGTTTTTTTTATTACTTATTTTTATATTCAGGCTTTCTCTTATTCATCTTCCAGTTTCTCATTCAAACTGCTGCCTGTTTAAATGTATTAATCAAATTTACCCATAGATAAATATGCTTCTAAAAATCTCGTAGGAATGAATAAAAAGTGAGTGCATTTTCTGTGGTGAGCTCACATTTTTATAAATCTGCCCCAGTGTTTTAATTGATTAATCCTGCCCTGTCCGACTGTACACAGGGGAGTGAACATTAGCTCTGAACACAGAAAAAATTTGATTAAGATAAATTAATGAAGAGTACATACTCCAGTAAAATAGCTTCCTTATTAAAATTGCAATTCATTTATTAAAATGAATTCAATTGGCGCTCTGAGATATCCAAATCACTTAACCTTGATATCATTTTCCGCAGGGTCTTTGTCATGCCTTAAGAAAAGAGGTTTGGAAATTCCTTCTGGGCTACTTTCCATGGGACAGTACAAGAGAAGAACGAGCTCAGTTGCAAAAAAGGAAAACGTAGGTGTTTACAATAGTTTAGTAAATAAGTGTTCTTGATTTGAAATGTATCATCTGCAATATATGACACTGCAAACATACACCATGCTTTTCTGCTTTTTATAGTGGCAAATGAAGCTCCAGAGTTTTAGTATGTTTATTTTAATGTAAACACAGTAGTGCATACCTCTTTTATGTGTGTTTATTTTTGCACTTTGCAGTGCACCTTATGAATGTAAATTAACACTAATAAGTGTGTTCATCATAATAATATAAAGGTGAATCCTATTTGCCTTTACGTGAGCACTCCCTTTTCCTTTACCCCATGTTCTATTAGCCTGCAAACATTATTAGAGCCATGTCTACTACAATACTACATTGAAGGCTAATTCCAGATGAATGTCCAGAGAAATGTGTGCTGTCTGCCATTATCTTTAGTGGCAAATCTTGTCACTGGGTAAGGGCACTCAGGGCTCGATGCAAGCGGTCCAAGCCCTGCGTGTTTATTAAAGAGTAACGTTTCAGGGGCACACACTTTCGTCAGACAAGCAAACCCACACCAATAGTGAACATTTAAACCCACATTATTTGCATAATCGTTAACATGCAATTAGATCCAATTAAAGTATATGTGTAAAATGTCCATCCTTTCATCCATTGTTAGATTCTTTGACAAGAAATCCAAAGAAAAACAGCAAAAAAATGCAAAATATTTAAGGAAAAAATAGGGGAAGAAAAAATATATAAGGGAAGAAAAAATAGTGCAGATAATTGTACGCAAACAAACCAGAATTAATTATACAATGTATCCAGTAAGGCCTTTGGTAAAATTTAAAAACAATCTATCACAATATCAAGGATAAAAGCACTAACTTGCCCTCTTCTATACAAGTTTCAATGTTACATAGATAAAATTTACTTTACCTTGCCCTTGCAACATAACGGTTCAGTTCTCATATCTGTAATATAAGGGAAAAAAGGCAACATGTTAACAAGATTACGAAGATTCTGGTTTGTTTGCGGACAATTATCTGGACTATTTTTTCTTCCTTTATATATAAGTTCTTCCCTTGCATATTTTTTTTCCCTTATGGATTTTTTCCTCATATATTTTGGATTTTTTTGCTGTTTTTCTTTGGATCTCTTGTCAGAGAATCTAACAATGGATGGAAGGGTGGAATTTTACACATATACTTTAATTGGATCTAATTGTATGTTAACTATTATGCAAATAATGTGGGTTTAAATGTTCGCTATTGGTGTGGGTTTGCTTGTCTGACGAAAGGGCGTGCCCCCGAAATGTTACTCTGTAATAAACACGCAGGGCCTGGCCCGCTTGCATCGAGTCCTGAGTGCTGGTAATTTTCTTCCTTACCCAAGTCTATTTGAGGGTGCCGACCCTTATTTACTGAGCACTGGACCAATATCCTTTTGATAACATAAATCCTAAATTGCACAGTTGCCAATAGCAACCCATGAGCAATTTGTTAAAAAAATCTTCCTACAAGTTGGCAATCTGCACTTGCAGTTTTGCACCCATGTTTGTAAATAAGTCCTAGAATTCATTACACAATTTCAGTATTATGATAAAAATAGCTGGTAGGGATATTTCATGTTTATATGTATTCTAATATAACATTGATAACATTGATATGAACATGTTTCTTTTTTATTTGTTCAAAATGTACTTTAGAAAGTCATTTGGATGAGTTGTGCTGTGTCACTGTTATGCTTACCTTCCGCTTCAATTCCCTCCAAGATCTGTGTGCACAATGCTTTTGTTTCTGCAGGAGAATTCATGCTTTGTTTCTTTGCTTGAGGGCTGTGAACAGGCTGTTTATTATCCCAGCTCTTCTACCTATCATACCCAATTAGTTTGCTTTAACTGACAGAGATCCTTATGCACAAACATTTATATTACAAATGCTAAATGCACGAAAATAAGTCTGTTTTACAGTGCCAATTACCAGAATCAAATTCATGCAAACTGCATCTACCAAACACATGTAGGACCTTTATAAACGTCACTTGTGGCTCTAGTTTTGCAAGATTCTGTTTTCCCGATTGGCCAGGCTATGGCACTATATAAATGACTCCCTTTCCTTTTTTAAATACTTGGAAATTTATTTTATTCTCTTTAGAGACGAATATTTTCGAATGAAACTTCAGTGGAAGTCAGTCAGTGAAGAACAAGAGAAGCGAAATTCTAAACTCCGAGATTATAGAAGTTTAATAGGTATGTTATATAACAATTTCTTCCAATCTTTCTTATTGTGTAGCAGTTAAACATGTTTATAATATATCTGAATAATCATAGGGCACATGGCTAAATTACAGCAGGAACAACCCAACAATAAGGGGTGTCAATATATATATATATATATATCAATCACGTCCCTGGTGCTTCTTCAAAAAAATAGCATATGAATATGTAGTTAAGAGCACTCACGGGTATTGTGAAAAAAGCTTTTATTGGAGTTTTACAATCTACCCCACATCAACGTGTTTCGGTTCTCTCTGACGACTACATATTTATATATATATATATTTTTATATATATATATATATATATATATATATATATATATATATATATATATATATATATATATATATATATATATATATATATATATATATATATACACCGAGAAATCCCTTTAACATATTTATATAATCTCTTAAAGGAACAGTTTAGTGTAAAAATAAAAACTGGGTAAACAGACAGGCTGTGCAAAATAAAAATGTTTCTAATATAGTTAGTTAGCCAAAAATGTAATGTATAGAGGCTGGAGTGACTGGATGTGTAACATAATAGCCAGAACACTACTTCCTGCTTTTCTACTCTGTCACTCTGAGTTAGTCAACGACTTTAAAGGGGAACTAAAGTCTAAAATAGAATAATGCTAGAAATGCTGTATTTTGTATACTAATCAGAAACATTAACTTAATGCACCAGAAGCCTAATTAAACAAATGATTTATGCTTTCAAAGTTGGCCACAGGGGGTCGCCATCTTGTAACTGTTATACATTTTTGCAAGACCATGCAAATGCTCAGTGTGGTCTGGACTGCTTTTGGGAGGCTTAGGGATCGTCATAAATGATCAAAACAGCACAAGTCAAATAACATCTGCCAGAAGCGGATACAGCAAAACTAATTAATAATCTGAATCAGAGTCCTTTGTTGTCATGTTATTTAATGTGTATTTTATAGTTTTTGTATTGTTTAATAAAAACTTTCTCCAACTCTCCAGAGCCAGTGGCTGCAGCGAAATAACCCTCCCAATCCCATTTTGTTTACATCTGTCTCCATGATCTTTGTCCCTGCAGCTGGAGTTGGAAACAGAGGATGTAAAGGCAAAAATAACATCTCATTTTTACTTTAATAACTGAAAAATAAACATATCCCCAATAATATATCTGTACTGTTTTTATAAAAAAAAAACTGACTGTATGCAGTGAAATCCCCCTTCATTTACATGCTCTGGCTGCTGCGGATACGAATCTCTACATAGTCGCTGGCTGCTCTACAGGGAAACAAACAAACAAAGCTGCTTGAGGTCTGGGAAGTAAGGTGGGAGGGCTTCACCTCCTGTTTGAAAGTATGATCATTTCCCTGCAGAGCAGTTCGGGACTGTCTGCAGCTGTCAGACCAAGTAAAACGAAGGGGGAATTTCACTGCATAAAGTCAGGTTTCTTATAATTAAAGTATATTGAAGATAGATTTCATTTAAAAAAAGTAAAAATGGGATTTTATTTTTTTGCCTTTACATTCCCTTTAAGGGGTGGGGCACATGGGACATAACTGTTCAGTCAGTTTGCAATTGATCCTTAGCATTCAACTCAGATTCAAAAGCAGTTATGACCCATGTGCCCCCCCCTCAAGTCACTGATTGGTTACTGCCTGGTAACCAATTGGTGGAAACCAAGAGAGCTGCAAAGTAGGAAGTAGTCACTCCAGCCTTTATACATTACATTTTTGGCTAACTAACTATATTAGAATTTTTTTTATTTTACACAATCTATTTAGCCAGTTTTTATTTTTACACTGAACTGTTCCTTTAAGGGTCTATTGCACATAAATCAAAGAGATACCTTTGGATTATTACATTTATGTTAGAAATTAAAAGAAAACATTTAGGCCATACAATATACAAATATAAAAAGAATACAAAACTGCAGATGGAGTTGATGCTTTTTAGGATTAAAAATGTGGAGTTGTTGCTTTTAGGGTAATTTGTGGTAATTTCTCTATGTATTAAGCACCTTGTCCTCTCAAATTCTATAATAATTAAGCCCTTTAGGGTTTATATATGCAACATTAAGGGTAATGACAGATTAAGTGTTAGTTGTTCCTGCTGGTACAGTCATAGGTCAGGTGATTATCTCTTGAAAATGTGACAGTGTGCATACATGTCTTATAAATGATATGATACACATAATTTAATTTATTAGTTTATTTACAATTCATGGCCTTTAACCTTGTAAGCGCAGGAAAACGTGAAACCTATGGCACCGACATTAAAGTGCCATTGTGATGCAGCTAAAATTCTCCATTTCGAGGAGCCTGTTGATCTGCTTCACACCACATTTTTTACTGGCAAGACACAGTGTGGATAAATCAAAATTAAATGGTACTCAAAGAAGTGTACTTGCCTACCAAGAAGCCAAAGTGTTACATTAGGAACTATTATTCCATTTAACACTTTTTGTTCCAAAATGTAGTTTGAAAATGATACTCAGATGCCTTAAAGGGATAATTTGCTTTTAAATTGTAGTTCACTGTACAGTGATATTCAGAAACAATTTGCAGTTGGTTTGTTTTTTAATGTTTTAGCTTTTAGTTTAGCCAGCTTTCAGTTTCATATTTCAGCAGCTATCTGGTTGCTAAGGTCCTAGTTGCTAAGAATAAGACATTCTGTAAAATACTACGTTATATACCTGGGTTGCCCATTTAAACATATTTGTTGCACATGGTTGCTGAGGGAAATTTTATAGCCGTGCTTTTGATGTCCTAAAATATATTTTCCTTACATAAATCCAACTTAAAAAGGCAAGTTAAAAGTGGGGAATTAATTTTTGAACCTGCTTTTCTTTATGTTTAGATCTCTCTGTTGAGCTATGCAAAAATCTGTTTTAAGCAGCAGCTCCCTTCTAAATTCTAAACACAGCGTCATTTCTTTTCTGCCTGGCATTCATGAGGAGTAGCTGTCATGCTAAGGTCTTTAAAGCTTAGTGGATGTACTTAGGCTAGCACACTGAATGTTGTAGATACGGTTTCTAGTGAAAATGAGCAGGGCTTCTCTTTCCCTTGTCAAATATTTAATGCCACTTTCTTTATCTCTTACATTAGAAAAAGATGTCAACCGCACAGATCGAACAAACAAGTTTTACGAGGGCCCGGATAATCCAGGATTAAACTTACTTCATGACATTTTAATGACATACTGTATGTATGATTTTGATCTCGGTGAGTAGTGGATATTCATATTCTTTTCTCCATTTTTCTCGCCTGTAAAGCAATTAGATACCATGTATTGGATACGTTCGACACAAAGTATTTTTTTTAAGCATTTTACTTTTTTCTTATTTTGCATTTTTCAGTTGCTTATAAGCAAAAAAGGAGTCTTTTATTTGCAACCTGAAACCTTGACTGATAGGAGCTGAACTTGCATATACTGTATTATTATTTTTTTTCACCTTTTACTCCTAGCAGCTGCTTGTGCTTACTTTTTTTTCTTTCAATTCTTTTGCTTGCCTCCCTTTATTAAACAGTGCTTAATAGGATGGTTTCAGTGGTTTGGATTTGTTTCCTAAGCTGGCCAAAGATGTATAAACTTTAATCTTTTCTATGGAAAAAGCCCTTTAATATGCAGACAGGGTAACTGTAAAGGATAACTAAAGCTTAACAAAATTGTAGGCTAGAAATATTGTATACAGCCGTTTAGCAGAGGAGATCTATGCACTGTAAGATGCCCCCAGTAGCTCCCAGTCATCTTTTCTACTGAATCACTGCACATGATCTGTGCTGCTGTCAGTTACCGAGCTTAGTGACTGACCCACAATATACTGCATATAAAGAATATAAAACAAGTCCCAATACAAGGTTAATCAGTAATGAATTCAGAAACCGGGGAAATTTGCATGTCCCTGTAACTTGATCTTATATGATATTTAAACCACATTTTCTGCTTTATAATTAGCGATAACCCCTAAGCTTAAAAGGGGTTGCTCACCTTTGAGTTAACTTTTAGTATGATGTAGCCTGCAATATTCGGAGACAATTTGCATTTGGTTTTTATTATTCGTGTTTTTGAGTTATTTAGCTTGAGTTTCAGCAATCTGGTTGCTTGGGTCTAAAATACCTAAGCAACCATACACTGTTTTGACTAAGAGACTGGATAATGAATAGGAGAGGGCCTGAATAGAAAGATGAGTCATAAAATGTAGCAATATCAATACATTTAAGCCTTACACAACATTTGTTTTTAGATGGGGTCAATGACCCCTATTTCAAAGTTGGAAAGAGTCAGAAGAAGACAGATAATTAAAAAATTTATAAAAATTAAACAATGAAGACCAATTGATAATTGCTTAGGCCATTCTATACAATTTTTGCTTAGGCCATTATAACTGGTTGCAGGGCATTACTTGGTACTAAAGACTAAGCAGGTGTCCAATTATTGTGCAGTTCTTGGCAAATGATAACAGTGTACACCGTTCCCTGTGCAGTACAGTGTATATTTTTTAAATTGATTGAAATGCTCTATGCCCATGTATCAGTTAGGATATAAAACCTGGAAAAATATGTTTTTTTTAATATTTAGGAACACTGTTTTTATTAGAGTCATAAAGCAGTAAAGACATTTTTATAACTTTCAACTTAATAATGTGTGTGTAGGGAAATAACATGGATGCACCCAAACCTTATGCCCTCCTCTGCATCTTACTGACAGCAGGGTGGGGCAGCTAATCCAGTTAAGTTATTGACCCTTTTTTGATTTTTAACCACTAGTCTGCTGGGGGGTGATATTATGGCGGGAGGGGGGTAATAATATTATCGTACTGGGCCCCATGATTTTTGATGGCAGCTCTGGTTACACTTCTACTGTCTGTCTGCCAAGACACAATTAATGTTAGAAACTTTGTATTTGTTTCTGGCTGTTCAGTGCAGCAGATCAAAGAGAAACTCGGGACTTATCAGTACAAATCCGTGACAGCGGGTTGAGCTGTCAATAGCGGGACTGACCCGCTCAAAACGGGACAGTTGGGAGGTATGACCACATGTGTAGGCAGCAAAAGGCAGAGAGCAGCCTTTGACCAAGAATGTTGGTGTTGGTTTTGATAAGTAAATAGTTTTCAAGCAGTAACAGGCCATATACTTATTAGAAAATGTATGAAACATTTTAAATGTAGAGTTTATTACAGTGTTTTAACCATTGTGCTCATACTAGAAATTTGTTCTTTGATTGTATATATCATTCTCAACAGTTTGTCAAGCCATTGTTTGACTTGGTGATCAAGCCCTTATATATCTTTACTTCTGGTGTCCTTAAGCAGCCTTTGCCTTTGTTGTGTTTTAGGCTATGTGCAAGGCATGAGTGACTTGCTTTCTCCTGTTCTGTATGTTATGGAAAATGAAGTAGATGCCTTTTGGTGCTTTGTATCTTACATGGATCAAATGGTAAGTACCAAATCGTTTCAAATTAATTATGCTGTAATATTTTTCAAGTTTATTGCTGGGATGCATTTATTAAGGAAATATAACTGAACCAGCAGAGATTCTGGTCTACAAAACATTTTCTTCAGTCTTTATTGGCAGATGCTACTGGTATTTACCTCTTTCAGGAAGAGCGCTTTTAAGGGGTGAACTTGAACAAATATCTGTTTTCAACCCAAATAACTATGTCAATTAGTTGTGTGATATGCAAGCACGCAAATGTTAATGCTTGTTACAAAAAGACACTGACGAGATAGGGGTGGCTCCCATAAAACCAACAATCGTCTTATCCAAAGACATTTCTTCGCATATCTTTCCAGCATCAGAATTTTGAGGAGCAGATGCAAGGAATGAAGATGCAGCTAGTTCATCTGAGTACTTTGCTGCGGTTACTGGACTGTGGTTTCTGCAGTTACCTTGGTAAGTATGGATTCAAAGAGCTTTTACTGTAAATGGAGTGACAAGCATCTTGAGTCATGCACAAGGAAACTAGTCAAGGGGATAATACGATTTCAGCTGCCAGCATCAAAGGCAAATACATGTTTTCCTCTGAATGCTTCATGAACTCCTCGTTACAAAGTTAAAAATAGTACTGAGCTAGGATAAAGAGTATAGTTCAGTAGTCTTAAAAGTACACGGAGCACTTTGTGAACTACATACTATTTTTAAAGGGTACTACTATATACTTTTCCTCTCTTATTTTGTGTAGCATTTGAATTCAGTCTCCTGAAATCTACATACCAAGCTACAGTTTTGAATAATAAATCTCTCAAATACTAAAGTGCCCATATTCTTCAATGCAAAAAAAAAAAGAAAATACAAAATATGTTTTAGAAATCCAAATTATTCATATTATGCTTTTATTTTGCGGTTTTCCTTTGACACAGGGACGACAGGAATATCATTTATTCATTCCCAATGCAAAGGAATATGTTTATTTTAATGGAGGTCATATGAAAAGGATACATCAGATGCAGTGTTTCTAGATTTAATTCATTCTAAGGACAACTTCAATTTTCACTCGCTCGTTAGGCTCAATTCCCCCATCCTATAGTTCATGGGAATTGAATTATAATGTTTTCTTTTTAGCAAAACATCTGAGCAACCTCAACCACTTTTATTTACTATTGATGTTAGTAATGGACTGACAATAATACTTTTAATGGTAATTATGTTCTCTACTGCAGTCTCTTGCATCTAGCATCCTAATACTTGTACAAAATCTGATGCATTCTTTTATTATTTTTTTTAGAATCTCAGGACTCTGGATACTTATATTTCTGTTTCCGGTGGCTTCTTATCAAATTCAAAAGGGAATTTAATTTTCAAGATATTCTACGATTGTGGGAGGTAAGTTTATAAAAATGACAGAGCATTTTTAACACTACATACATGTTTTTGCCTGTATGTATATATAAATATATTTAGTACTGGGGGAAAGAGTTGAAGCACTGTCCAGAGAGACCTACGGCATGCCTCTATGAAGTCATACATTAGCAAAGATAAAGCAAACCTTTTGATAGGAGAAAACTGTTGTGTGAAAGGTTTGAGAAGAAATGAGACCAAGGTGAGGGTTTTTATGTTTTTTTATTGAAAACTTTATATCATAACATGAACATAATTTACACTAACATTACAATTGTGCCAAACGTTCATTTTTGGAGGGAGGGGAAGCACTGCATGCTTTATGGGGCAGTTCACTTTGAAATTAAATTTTAGTACTGTGTAGACTTACTCATTTTAAACCATTTTGCATCATTGCTTTGCATTTTACCATATTAGTTTTGTCTGAGGTCCTTTGTATTATGTGGCTATATGAGACTTATTTAGGATGAGTGACCCCTTAAGCATTATTTAGGCTTAGTGACCACTCTCCTTTCAAGTTGGCCTTGTTGCTATGTGTCTGGTTGTACAAGGTACAGTCATTACACTGGAAGCTGACAGGACCTTTAAATCATATCCCACTAGCTGCAGAATAACCCTGGGCCCCATTTTAAGAAGCATCCTTTCATTTCCAACACATTTAAATCCGGTCAATCCATCAAAGCAGCCGACAGTTTTTATTAATAAAAATTTGCTGATATTTTAATCTTGTTAATGTTACATGTGTAGAGAAGCATAAATGGTGCTCGACTGTGTTTATATAAATATATACAAAGCCAATTTACATTTTTTGTGACTTTCAAATTTAGCTCAGTAGAAATTGAATCACATTGTTCAAAGTAATATCCAATTGCCTTATGTTGCTTTATTTGTGAGTCACCTGACCAGTCATTTAACACAGCTTATGATGATTTCATTATTTGTCCTATGAGTGATACAGATATGTTAAAGGGCTTGTTCACCTTCCAACACTTTTTTCAATTCAGTTGGTTTCAGATAGTTCACTAGAAATAGACTTTTTCCAATCACTTTCTATGTGTGACCGAATCTAATTTTTTCTCAGAAAAAAAAATCAAATGTCAGGAAGGCTATTAACATCTTCAAATGGGTCATTGGACCTCTGCCATTGGTTTCTACATGAACTCGACAGGTTTTAGGTGGCAAATAGTCAAATTTGAGTTGTTCCTAGTGTCAACGTATAATAAATCTCAAATTCAAGTTTGGATTATTCCCAACTCGAATTTGTGATTTTGTGTAATCCAATAGTAATCCAACTCAAAAATTCTAATTAGAATTTACAATTTGGACCTTAATAAATCTGCACCTTAGTTGATACATTTGTTATCTTTGTCCCTGCTGAGCAGAATCTCTGGGTTTCATTACAGGCAGCTGTTAGAATTGATACAATAGTTACTAATACTCCAGAGATGCTGCTGAGAAATGTATCAACTAAATGTTGCAAAATTGTAACCGTTCAGAATCTGCATCTGAATTACTGAGCTGCCAGACTCAAACACCACAGACGCATACATTCAACTTTAAACTTAGATTTTGAATAAGTAAGTTAAGTAATTAAAAAAATTATTATTTCTGGGGAACAATTGGAAAAATTTGAACTGTAAAAGTTTATACTGGGGGGACATTAAGGATAATTATTTGATAATGTCTCCCCATACAGATTTAGATCCATAATGTACTGAAATGCCCATGGGTACAAAGGAGAGCCTATTTTAGAAACAATTTTGCATTTCCTGTGTTATAAAATAGCACATTATATGGTTTTTTAAAATATTTAAAATCGGCAAAGGTAATAAAGGTAAATAACTGCACGTTTAAGTAGGATCATTAAAACAGGTTCATTTAAAACACAAAATCGGCATAATTTTGTATTGCAATTTACAGTCATATCTTTTCTTAATGTCTTGGAATCATTAATAGATGTATGGAAATGTGGCTTTATTTCACTATAATTTTATTTCTATTTTAGATTTTGGTCTCAAAATATGTGGCAATTTTCACATCAATGTCTGCATGTAAACCAACAAAAAGCTAAAAAGCTAAATGTATTTGCCTTCTGAACTATTCTCAATCCCATATTGTATTATTTGTAAATCTTCATTGCTGCTTGTATAAAGTTTGCGTGTATAGGTTTAACTTTGTGTTCTAAAGTAACGGAATCATCTTCCTGCTTTCATAAAATGTCCTTAGTGCTAGGCTCCAGTTGAGGGCACTCATGTAGCATGTCTTATATAAATAGGCTGCCGATTGACATATGCTTGAAGAGAGCATCCAATCCATCTGTCATAGCCCATAACTCTTGTCTGCTATCTTAATGTGTTTCTAAACTTCCCTTTTAGTATTTATATTGCTTGAAATTTCAGTAATAGCTGAATCAGATAGGTATGCCAGTGCTTTCTAAATTATGACCTTAAGAAGAAAAATATTTTATTTCACATATTTATATATTTGTGTGTGTGCGTGCGTGCGTGCGTGCGTATATATATATTTTATTTTTTTATATTTTGAAGAGATTGAATCTGTGGCCAGTGCCATTTAGTATGTTTTAAATAGTCCTATACATATTGATGATTGTGAATCAAGTTTTTTGTTTGATCAAAGTGAAAGGATGTACTTGTTTTACAGGTAATATGGACAGATTTGCCTTGTCAGAATTTTCATCTGCTTATTTGCTGTGCTATCCTGGAATCCGAAAAACAAATAATTATGGAGCAAAATTTTGGATTCAATGAAATTCTTAAGGTATGTGGGGCCATATTCTAAAGTCTTTGTTTAGTTTCTTTGACAAATTAGAATGTATGCTTACTACACAATTGTTTTCACTAGTTGGTGTGTGTTTGGACCTGAATACACAGCAGTTTGGCTAAAAATCAAATCAAAGCATACAAAATGGAAATATAGATGACCAATACTACTTAAGTACTATATATGTTATATACAAACTGACCCAGGTTGATACTGCAATTTAGAAATGTATATTTGTTGCCATATTGCATAGATATTCTTAGTATGACCCTTCCACAGAATGGATGACCACGCTTGACCTCTGCCTGACCAACTTAGAAGAAATAACAATAATATTGTTTTGGGGGGGGCTGCACCAGTACCAAATCAAAATCATTTCCCTTGCATGATTTTATTGCATTGAATTCTCAAGTTTGCATCACTAGACCGTAAATATGTATAAAATACAGATGCTTAATATTTTCCCTTAAATCAGGTTTAAGAATTACCTGTATTTCACTTTCCTATATTTGTTTAGTGTCTTGCTATCTAATATGCACACACAGTCCTCACAAAACACACTATGGCCATGATATGCCAGTCGGAATACATTTAAACATATTTAAATGAAAAGACATCACTCTGAATTTGTAAACATGCAGCACCAGCACTGTTATTTTTCATTACAATCTTAACGTCTGGAAATGTTTATTCTAAATACTGGTACTAAAAGATCATTGTAAATCACTGCTTAGTTGCCTTCTCACTCCGGCCATTATTTACTGTCATTTTTGTTGTTTAGCACATCAATGAACTTTCCATGAAGCTGGATGTTAACGATGTTCTGAGCAAAGCTGAAGCAATTTCTTTGCAGATGATGAAGTGCAAGGTAATTTAATGGAGGCTGCATATTCTGTATGCCAGTTTGGAGGGATAGGACTGGACTAGCATTTCTTTATTGTTTTTGGACATTGATGTACCTGTAAAAGCTATTATTTTAGTTTTGAGATAAAATAAGATTTTTTTTTTCTATTCTAAGATGTGATCATACATTTGACCTGAATGCTTTGATCAAAGTGTAATATAGAAACTATATGTTAATCAACAATATCCAGTTTTAAAATAATTTATATGTGAATTACAGACCCCCCCCCCAAATAGTTAGTACTGTTTTTCCAAGGGAGTTAATGATCCACAGGTCACTGTAAACTTGTTAACTCCAAATTAGCAGTACGGTATATCTCAGGTGCTGCCACCTCAGGTATCTAAGGACAGCGATACGTCCTCAAAATAAAATCAATGTAAAATTGCACTCACAATATATGACAAAAATAGCCTCTCAGAATTCTACTGTCTGGTTCCAGAATACTTGTAAGGAATCAGTACAGCTGCAGTCCTGTGTATGGATCTTACACAACCTGTCCATTAAGATGATGATTTAAACCTGTGCATTTCATGCATTAAACTGACTTGCTCAGGGTGAAAATAATTGTCCAATGCACAATTCTTAGGCAGGGATGGTAGAATTCTGAGAGGTTTTAATGTTTATTGTGAGTGCAATTTAACCTTTATTTATATATTAAAATAAATGTACAGAATCAGATTGAGTTTTCGTCCCTCTATACTTTTTATGTTTCAGATGTGTCTATGTTATACACAAGTGGTGGACATGTCCTAACAGTTCTTACCAGAAGCAAACTAGGATGTGGGTAGACAAACATGGCTCAGGCAAAGATATACTGCATTTTCTGGTCTGTCTGCCTAGAGCTAAACACTCACAATTTGATAAATGCAGATCTAAAAATCCCATAGGAAAGAAAATAACATGGGGGGGGGGGTTATTTATTAAGCTCTAAATTCACGTTTTGATAGATCTGCCCCTTAAAGTGTATAGTTACATCAAATTTAGTAATATATCCTTGTTGAGAGTATGGGTCCAATAACCGCCATAAATATTACAATGTCTTACCTCAAGAATGTGACTACCATGATTATAGTTTTTTATGTTTTTGGGTTTCTCTGTGCCACACTAAGTGTTATCTGCCAAGAAGTTGAAAATGGAAATATGTTGGCTGAAGTTCTTTGTAAAAACAATGCTAACTATTTCTCTTTCTCCATATACACATTAGAATAACCAGTGTCACAGGATCCATTCCAGTTGTAGTGTCACATAAACATTTGCAATTTTAACTAAGGTCCGTTGATCTTGGTGGTATTATTTAATTTTTTAGCTAGTAGTCGTCAATGATATATTCTCTTATTGGACTAATTTTCTAAGTGGTATGCTGCAGGGTTCTGTTTTGGGTCAACTTTTATTTAATATATTCATTAATAACATGGATCAAGGCATTGGAGGATGAATTGGACGTGTAAATTATTTAAAGGAAAAGTGAATGTCCAGCACAGCAGCTGGAATATTGTAGGATGGAGATCAAAAGGCTATAATTTAGTTTTTAATGGGTTGCTGTGCAGCACTCAGCCTTATAAAAATAGCTAAAATCAAGCATGGAAGATAAAGTAATGGTTTGGAGGTAGAACCCTGGATAAATGCATTCCCTATCATGTGCTCTACAATACATTTGTTCCATTCAGGCACTTAAATAAATCTTTGATTTTGATGTGCAGCTGAAAAATGATCTTTCCATCTAGACTACTTGAGTTACCTTTTTTATATTGCTGATAGTGTGAAAATGAAAACCTTTATGCTAAAAGCATAAATTGGGATTTTTTGCATAAACAGATGCCTGCTTGATGGTCACAATTTTCCTGGTACAAAGCTGCTGTTTGCTTTTTGTTGCAGGATTTACCACTGAATGTTTGTGATGTTATTGGCTTAAAGAACAATGGGGTTGCAGGACCGTATGAAGCAACAAATGAAGAAAACCTTGCCAAAAAACATAAAAAAACAACACCTCAATATGTCCCAGTGCCTGTTATTGCTGCCAATGGAACACAAAATGCTGCAACCCTGCAAACTTTGCCAAACAGTGTTCACACACCAACTTCTGCCTAATAACACCAATACCTGCCAAACAAGGGAACTTACTGAAGAAAACTCAAGTGAACAGGTTTTGGAGAATTCCAAACCTTTTTATCTACAGCAGCAAGACAGCTTTTCAAAAGGCAAGATATGAACAAATTATTTTTCTAGTGGACACAAACCACCTCTCTATTATTCCTTAACCCTTTCAGTGATAAAGCAAGTTTACATTGTAAACTGGAAAATATTTATTTTTAGTGGCTTACATGACAGCAATGGAGATAAAGCAACTTGAATATCATATGTTTTATATTATATTCCTAAAAAAAAGTGCAACAAGCAAAAGCTTTGTTCATAACTGCTAATTTTATTTCCATATGTTGTAGTAATAACAATACTGAAAGTGGTGTTTGTTTAAGGAGGACTTAACTACATTCTTTTTTGTAATCATGTTTTGCAGTGTTCAATACAGTCTAATATAAGATCCCAAAGGAAAGTATATTGGGATTCCAGCTATAATGTATTCATATAATTCATAGAGCAATTACAAAGCATACATCTTTCTTTACAAGAATATTTCTGAAGAGACCGAGCCTATGGTGATTTTCTAATTTTACTTCTATTTTGATAGGAAGTCTGATTACTGAGTTTAACTCTCCCTTGCCTTTCCCATGTACATTTATCCTACGTTCAATTTATGTTAAAGAAATGATGCTAAGATATATTTTGAGCGAAATGTTAAATTAAACATTTGTTGTAACCAAACTGCATTTCGAATATCAATCCTTTCAGGTATTACTCCTCACTGCAATATTTTCCTTTGTCCGTAAAAAAAAAAGCTAAAGGAAACGATTTCTATTAAGCGCACCATCATTTTCTTTCAACCCAGTGTTGCATATAATGCTGCAGAATGGTATAAGATTAGTAGGAAAAAAACAGATTAGTTACTTACTTTGGTGGTGAAACTGGTTCGTTTTCACACTGGCCACTTAAAGGAGAAGGAAAGCTACCGAAGCAGTTTATTGCCAATAGATTAGCCACAATAGTGCAAGCTATAACACTATATTCATTCTGCAGAATGCTTTTCCATACCCAAGTATACCCAAAGTATACCCCAGCCCTAGAAGCTCTCTCTGTTTGTTTAGGATATCAGCTGCCATATTAGCTTGGTGTGACATCATTTCCTGCCTGAGTTTCCCTGCTCACTCAGCTCTGGGCTCAGATTACAGCAGGAGGGGAGGGGCGAAAAGGGAGAGGGAAGCAAACTGAGCGTGCGCAAACCCTAGTCCTGGAGGTTACAGAAGCCCATGTGTACACAATAGAAGGAAATAAATGATGTGTTTATTTTGACAGAGGACTCAGAGCAGCATTACTTTGAGGGTTTGCTGGTGTATTTATGTAGACATTTCTAATAAAGCTTAATTAATTTTAGCCTTTCCTTCTCCTTTAATCAGCAGCTTTAGATGCATTCAGTGTCCAGCATGATTTTTGGTTATATGTTTTGAAAATAATTCGCTAAATGTATCACTTGTACAGTACTGTAAATATTAAATAAATCTCTGATTTGTACAGATATTTCAAGCAGTTTTCTCCTTGCTTTATTGTTTTTTTTTTTCTAATAGTGTTATGATACAAAAATTTGTGTGGAGCCATATTTACAGCAATGTACATATATATAATCTATTGCCTAGTCTTTTTGGTTTTTTTCTCAAGCTGTTCCACAAGAGAACAAGGTTTATTTATGTCTAATAATAATAAATCATATACGAATAGTCAGCCAGCACTCACCACTTTGATTTTTAGATATAACGACCAGGTGCACGTCAATAGGTGTCCACTTCCACCAGCTTCAATATCCCACAATCACAATAGACAGCACCAGTCTTGAAGATTTGTTTAAAAAAGCCTTTATTGGAACTTCATGGCTTTATCATCTGAACAAACGCAGTTCAGATGATAAAGTTCCAATAAAGGCTTTTTTAAACAAATCTTCAAGACTGGTGCTGTCTATTGTGATTGTAATAATAATAAATGTCAAGCTTTACAACCGCACAATCTACAAAAAAAGTACATAAATTAAATCGGATGTCCACCAACATTGGTAACACTTGTAATGTTATGAGTAGTTAGGAAAGATTTACTTTGTTACATTTACAAATAACTTTAAAATAATTTGAAAAGTTTATTGTATATTGAAAAAAATTACAGTTACTGAACCTCTAATGTCAAACAATAACATGTTTTTCTTGAATACATTTGCAGTGCATGGAGTATGTCTTGAGGTTTGCCATAGCATGTGTCAGTAATGCAGCGGAGGAATGGACAGACAGTTATTCAGTATACCTCAGTAGATGATGTTTATTATTGACCAGATTTGTGAAACTAAAACATATGGTTGATGGAGCCCTGAATGCAGCTAAACTTGACTCTAGTCCTTCAGAATTTTTTTTTAGTAGCTGCCAAAAAAAGTGATAGTCTTTGCTGTTACTCACTCTTTTGTTGTCCAATTGTACAGGCTTGTTTAGGTGAAGGTAAAGGCTCGGTTCTAAATTCCTGGTTTTACAAGAAACAACCCTGGGAAACTAATACAGCTAAATATTCTGCTTGAAGGCCTCACTCCACCCTTGAAAATAACGAAACAAATGAGATCATAAAAGCAAACATTTTCTTTCAATAGATGGGTAAATTCAGTGGTGCAGTTTAGAAATATACAGTATGTATTTTTAATATATATATCATAAATTTGAAGCCTCTATTTTTGCATTGTTAGGCAGCATATATTCATACATTGCTATTCAAACCTGTTAATTGTTCCAGAGATTTTAATAAATAACCCCCTCAGTGTTGGAGGAATAAGGAAGGTGAATAGTAAAGCAACAATTGGTTCACAAGTAAGAGTGGGATTACAATCCCTTTAAAATGCTACCTTTTTATTTTCTCAAATGTGCTGCTATTTTATGGGCAACAACAGAGAGCCCATTTGGGGACACACTCACAGCACTGCCCAGACTTAATCAGAGTCCCTGCTGCTAGGGTCAGTTGTTCTTTGGTAGCATGCTGAACACATCCAGCCCTTTGTAGTAAATCTAATTACAAATGACTTTGTGATTTTCTTTGAGTTTATGCGTTTTATCACATGAAGCCAATAAACTAGTCTTTTTAGTGATAATGAATGACCCCCAGTAACTTGACTTTCATCTGGCCCCAATAACACAACATACAATACCACATAAAAGAAACCACAGAGTAATTGTGCACAGTTGTTTTAATTCACCATTATATAGAAAAATAATTGCAGGTGTTGGATGCATTTCTTATTTATTTGTTTAAATTCTGAAATAATGAAACTGCTTATTGACAGATCTAATCACTGGGTTGAATCTGTGAATGAATCAGCTAGAGGGGGATGGAGAGAATATGTGGATACAATTCGTGCACTCATCCCAAGCGTGTCATGTGCTTCCAAGCACAACCTTCTGGTTTCATTTCACTCAAAATTATTGGACTGCTTTGTGAAGGCACAGTCAAGAGGAACAGAAAAAGGCAAAACAGACTCAATACGTAAGGTGCAGAGTAGCCTTATGCATTCCTTGCACCTAATCATAGGGATTAAAATAGCACAGTATGGGAAAGTAGCAAGTTAACTGGTACCCCCTTTATTTACAAACCCTCTGGAGGCTACACTTAACTAACTCTGATCTCATATACATATTTGATTTGACAAAAATTTTTTTTACCCCCAAATAGATACTGTAATATTTAATGCATGCATTTTTGTTACTGTTAGGTAATGCAAGGCCATACAAAAAATACTTTTAATGTATAATCCAGCTATTATAGGGCCATTGTGTTTTTCTTCATAGTTTTCTCATTCTTCCATCCCATTCATTTTAAACCCAATGCTCGAAAATAAGCTCAGTTCCTACAGTCATATGAAAAAGTTTGGGAACCCCTCTCAGCCTGCATAATAATTTACTCCACATTCCACAAAAAAAACAACAGTGGTATGTCTTTCATTTCCCAGGAACATCTGAGTACAGGGGTGTTTTTTGAACAAAGATTTTTAGTGAAGCAGTATTTAGTTGTATGAAATTAAATTAAATGTGAAAAACTGGCTGTGCAAAAATTTGGGTACCCTTTTAATTTTGCTAATTTGAATGCATGTAACTGCTCAATACTGATTACTGGCAACACCGAATTGGTTGGATTAGCTCGTTAAGCCTTGAATTTCATGGCAGGTGTGTCCAATCATGAGAAAAGGTATTTAAGGTGGCCAATTGCAAGTTGTGTTTCTATTTGACTCTCCTCAACAAAGATTGTTTAGTATCATGGTTTAGGGGAAGGCTACAAAAAGCTATCACAGAGGCAGTGGCGTAACTAGTTGTTACTGGGCCCCATAGCAAATTCAATTTAGGGCCCCAAAATATTTATAAGTTGGCCTATTTTACCTAGATATATTAAAAACGGCTATTTAATTAGGGTCTCACTGGGCCCCCTACACTCCTGGGCCCCCCTGCAACCGCAGGGTCTGCTTCCTCTATAGTTACGCCCCTGCACAGAGGTTTCAATTGTAAGGAATGTAATCAGGAAATGAAAGGCCACAGGCACAGTTGCTGTAAAACTCAGGTCTGGCAGGCCAAGAAAAATACAGAGAGGCATAAGCGGAGGATTGTGAGAATGGTTACAGACAACCCAAAGATCACCTCCAAAGACCTGCAAGAACATCTTGCTGCAGATGGTGTATCTGTACATCATTTTACAATTCAGCACAATTTGCACAAAGAACATCTGTATGGCAGGGTGATGGGAAAGAAGCTCTTTCTGCACTCACTCCACAAACCGTTGCTTGTTGTATGTAAAAGCTCATTTAGACAAGCCACAGTCATTTTGGAACAAAGTGCTTTGGACTGATGAGACAAAAATTTTGTTATTTGGTCATAACAAAAGCGCTTTGCAGGGCAGAAGAACACCACATTCCAAGAAAAACACCTGCTACCTACTGTCAAATCTGGTGATGGTTCCATCATGCTGTGGGCTGTGGGATTAGTTCTAGGACTGGGGCACTTGTTAAAGTCAAGGGCCGGATGAATTCAACCCAATACCAACAAATTCTTCAGGATAATGTTAAAGCATCAGTCACAAAGTTAAAGTTATGCAGGGGTTCAATATTCCAGCAAGACAATAACCCTAAACACACTTGGAAATCTACAAAGGCATTTATGCAGGGGGAGAAGTACAATAATCTGGAATGGCTGTCAGTCCCCCGACTTGAATATCATGGAAAATCTATGGGATGATTTGAAGCAGGCTGTCCGTGCTCAGCAGCCATCAAATTTGACGGAACTGGAGAGATTTTGTATGGACACTCATCAGGCTATAGGAGGCGTCTAGAGGCTGTTAAATTTGCAAAAGGAGACTCAACTAAGGATATAATATCTGTCGGGGTGCCCAAATTTATGCACCTGTTTAATTTTGTTATGATGCATATTGCATGTTTTCTGTTAATCCAATAAACTTTATGTCACTGCTAAAATGCTATAAGGCATGTTATATATTAAAAGGAAGTTGCTACTTTGAAAGCTCAGCCAATGATAAACAAAACTCCAAAAAATCAAGAAATCCCAAAATTTTTCATATGACTGTATATAGAACAGGCATATATGTTCCATGTATAAAGATACTGAATGTATACCTCTAAGATATGGATTCTGAGCATACAAAGCCCCATGTAATAATCAATATGTCAGTCTTATCAGTCAATATCTTTTTTTATATGAAGTCCAAACAAGAGATAACAAGAGATAACTGTGTGCCTCACACATTTCATTTCCTCTTTTTCAGGAAATTACTTTGGACCATCCTGTTATTCTTCTCTTTTGTGCAAAGCAGTAGAGTGGCCCAATCTGATTTCAGTTGCTTGGATATATTTGGCTGTGATCTCATTGAATGACGCCAGCGGCAGCCATCTTGCAATAAGCAGCAGGCCTGATTGACAGCTGTTAAATTCCTGTGTGTTTTCGTGTTTTTTGGCCTTTTCTTAATTCACACAGATGTAAGGAAAAAAAAACAAATCCTATATATTAAAATAATTCCTTTCTTAATGAAATAAACTTCATGTCAGGAACATATATAAACCTATTTTCCATAGGACTCTATTGTTATACTATTTATTAGCAAAGAAGACTAGTAAAGCCCAAATATAATTTGATGATGTCACTGAGCTTTTAATCATACTGCTCAGTCTTTTCTTTCTTATATAGTTTGCTGCAACCTTGGAAGGGTCCCAAGCCTCCAGGCTTGACTCAGTGCATTAATAAATAAGTTATGTCACAAAATGGATGCAGGCAGGCAGTCGGTTCCACAAGTAAGACAGAGATATGTTGCTGCCTGCTTGTTATTAATCTGCCAAGGCTTCTCTTTCAAGTATAAAAATCTGTATACAGTTTGCATTTTAAAAAGCTGAAAATCAAGCTGCTTTCAAGAGATTAGTACCTAAAAGTTAAAGGACTTTTTATTTCAAATTGTAGACGATTTATTGTAAAATAGAAAGTGAGAACGCTGTGTTTCGTGGTTATTTCCAGTTTTAGAAAAATAGTATTTCTCAGGAATAGCTATGAGAATTATTACAATTTACATTTCACAAGTGATGTCCTAAATATATATATTTTCTTATGTGTTTTCTTTTTAAATATTCTGCTTGCATGTTTTCAAGTTAACATATTTGTCATGGTTGTCAAGATGCATGAACAAAGTTAAATGAAATAACAGTGTACCATGTAGATTTAAAAGAGTTATATCATTAGAGTCTAAGTCTATGGCTTTACTGTACGCTAGACCCATTTGGGTTAGGAGCTTCCATCAGCTCCAGGGGTTCTATACATTTCTTATCAAATGATACAAAAGTAAAGGAGGAAAACAAAGTTAGCTATTTGTTTACATTTTCTGTTCGAGCATAATCCATATATGTCAAAATATATTTGTCTTAGTAAATCATTGTTAAGACGGATCTTCCATTTACATGTGGTATATTGTTTGCCCGTGGCTGAGAATTCTGTTCAGTAGCAGAACACTTTCTTATATTCCAGATGGCTCCAGGGCCATATCACATATATATTAGGCAAGCAGACTCTGTTCTAATGGATCACCCACATCATCTTAGCCTCTATTCCCCCAGCAGTACTCTGCAAGCTCTCATGAGTAGTCACCCCTCTTGTACTCCATTTCTTTTCTATTCCCATGTATTAATGTGAAGCTATTGCTTTAACAGTACAAATAAGTATCAAGTGACACTGCCTATCTCTTATGAAAGTGAAATTGCTATTTGCTGCAGTGCTCACTTATTTGAGTAAGGGTACTACACTCTGTACTGGAAAGATGTAACTTTCCAGGTTTTCCTATGTAATCCTATGGGCAGCTCTGCAGATGTCATGCCAACATGAACTGCAAAGATAAATGGACATTATCAAGGTGCACCTCTATTGCTGAGAACTGAGATATATCAGCTTATCATACTATTGGGAAAGATATAGTATTGAGCATATAATGCTGTAGAGTTTATGTGTAACCAACAATATACTGACTTTACATCTCAGGGTTTGCTCAAAGCCATATCCCATCTAATTAAACAGTCAGCAAGTAAAGTTTTGCTAATACAGCATATACAGATCATAGTTTCTCCATATAATACATTAATTAATAAAAGAGCAGTAAAATAGGATTTAACTCTACGGTGGCAAAATATTTATGGGATCCGTTACATGGAAACCTTTTATCCATAAAGCTCTGAATTATGGAAAGGCTGTCTCCCATAGACTCCATTTTATCCAAATTATTTAAATTTTTAAAAGATTTATTTTTTCTCTGTAATAATAAAACAGTAGCTTGTACTTGATCCAAACGAACATATAATTAATCCTTTTTGGAAGCAAAGCCAGCCCATTGGGTGTATTTCATGTGCAATCACATGTATGAGTGTCAGTGTGTGTTTTGTTTGCGTGCAATGGCACAGTTTATTCATTACATGATGTAGGGGGGGTAGAGTGTTAAATGCACTGATTAGTGATGGGCGAATTTATTCGCCAGGCGCGAATTCGCGGCGAATTTGCACGTTTCGCCGCCAGCGAATAAATTCGCGAAACGCCCGCTAAAATTCGCGTCAAAAACGGGCGCCGGCATCAAAAACGAGACGCCGGCGCCGTTTCGCGAATTTCGCGCGAAATTTGCTAATTTTTCGGCGAAGCGGCGCAAATTCGCCCATCACTAGCACTGATTGCTGTTTAGCTTTAATGCATTGAATTCTTTCTTAAATTTACATTTTCTGATGGTCTTTGTTCTTGCCTGTTCCTAACCTTACAAATGTTTCCTGTCTCCACCTGGTTCATTAATTGGTCTTGTCTGTACAGTTATTTGCCCATGCCTTAGCCTATACTTGATTATGTATTTTACTGTTGTGTGTCATATCTAGGCTTGACAACATCAATGTATCATCATGATTTCCCCTTGAGGTTCCTCCTGGCTTACATTATGTTCCATGATGATAATACATTTCTGCTTGTCTATGATTGAATCACCTCATTTTAGGCAGTTTCATTGGCAGCACCTACTGTATATCCATGGGTCTGAAAAGGAGAAGTATTCAGTGTTGACTTTCTGGACCAACATTTACATTTATGGCAGTGGTACTGAGACTTCAAATGGGTCTGTAATGAGCAGTGTGCGACATTCCTATTGATGCCCCATAACAAAGCAGCAAAATTTATACCTAATTTCCCCTGGGTCTCTCCTGGTAATAGTTGCCCGGTGTTGGCTGGAGGGGTCGGCGCCTCTCCCAGCAATATCTGTAGAAAAGATTAGCCAAACAGCACAGGCTGGTGTAGCGGGGATCTCCCCTGCACTTTTATTTCGTCAAGTGATGTAACATCACTTGACGAAATAAACGTTTTATTTCGTCAAGTGATGTTACATCACTTGACGAAATAAAAGTGCAGGGGAGATCCCCGCTACACCAGCCTGTGCTGTTTGGCTAATCTTTTCTACAGATATTGCCCCATAACAAAGGACATGATTAAACAAAATGTGTTTATGACTGGCACTTACTTGTTGCAAATCTAATGTTGTCACTGGTTAAATTATCTATAAAGATTAAAAAATATGTCTTCTGATATTTCACTGCAAGTATCCTAATAAGAGACATAGTCTATAAAGGTGAAAATAAATGTATCCACCAACGTCTCCAAACAGTTTTTAGAGACCAGTAAATCCGGATGTAAAATATTAAAAAATGATGATTGAACCAAAAACATTATATAGCTATTCATAACAAAAAAAGAGAATTGCATTTAAAAAAATATACATAAAAAAATATATATATATATAATAATATTTTCTCTACCAATGCTACCATCATCAGTTTTTCTATTTTACATGCAGAGGAAGGACATAAGAATCAACCATCATGTTAAAGGGAAAACAATTATATTACTTCTGCATACCTCCCAACATTTTGGAAATAAAAAGAGGGACGAAAAAGTTGGCGCACGTAGCGCGGCAAAAATGTTTTGACCACACCCTTTTTTGTGCCCATCCTAATTACCATGTTAATTTTACAAAATTTGGCAGGTTATGAAAGTTTGAGCATATTTCTGTGTTTTTCAGTTATTACAGTTTTGCTAATGAAGGTGAATTGCCCTCTTCCCAAGGGACCTGTTATCTTTTATTGTTACAGTTATTTATTTGTTTATCTCAAAATTGTTACAGAATTATCAATTGAGTTAGAAACTTTGTTTCTTTTTCTGGCTGTTCAGTGCATAGAAAAATGGGACTTTCCAGTACAAATGAGGGAATGCGGGTTGAGCTGTCAAAAGAGGGACTGTCCCTCTAAAAACGGGACAGTTGGGAGGTATGCTTCTGGACTTCTGGAAAATCAAACCAGTTCCTAGATGAAAATATTACAGTATGTATTTATGGCAATAAACTTATATTAGTAAATTAGATTATAATGCACAACTAGATTTGGTGTATTAGTAGAGCACAAGGAAAGATATTATACTATATAAATATAAATCAGGGCCAAAATCTGATCCTCTCAAGTAAAAATTTCCTGGACTGTTTCCTCCACAAGCATGTCTCTTGAACCCCCACACACACACACACACACACACACAAGTGAATAAACTTGGTAGTGGTATAGGCCAGGGGAATGTGGAAGGATTGGGGGTTCTCATGAGGCCCCCTAGAGGGAATATTTTAGAAATATTTGTTTACATTTATTTGGATATATCAGTAAATAAATGAAATCGTATGTTATACAAAAATGTGCTTAGTGAATAACTTTTATGGCATGGCTCAAACCTGCATAGTCTAAGGGGCAGATTTTTCAAGGGTCGAAGTGAAAATTCGAATTCGAATTTAAAAATTTGAATTTTCGAGTTTATTTTAATGTAATTCGACAAGGGAATAGTTAAAATTCTATTCAACTTTTTTAAAAAAAATTGAATTTCGAAATTTATCATGTACTGGCGACTATTTGCCACTTTAAACCTCGCCGAATTGCGATTTCGAGTTTGTGGGTCAATCCCATTCACCCAAATTGAAAAAAATCGTTTTTTTTTTTAAATAAAAAATTCTATTGGTCATTTTTAACTCGAAAATCCTGTTTATGGGAGTTTATATAGACTCCCATAAACTCTAAATTTGACCATTGATAAATCTGCCCCTAAAAGTGAATATATGGCCTATTGAAAACTCATTCTAGACTTCCAAAAACCTGTATAAATATCACACAGCCTGTGGCCTCTTGGCTCTATACTGCATAGAGTGCAATGACAACTGATATCCCTTTAATGTATTATAAGGGGCACAATATTGGGTATATTTACTAATGCTTGCAACACAAGCACTGCAGTACTAAGTAACAAAAAATTGTTCCATAAAGGGAATCCTTGTGCTTGTAAAACTCTGGCACACACACCAGTTACAGGAAGTCCTATACTTAATGCTCCCCAGCTCTTTGCATCTCCTGGCACACCCCAATTGCTTGTTCTCAATGACTGGAAAGCAGGGGGGGGATCCAGGTGAGAACTTCATGCCATCTCTTTTGTCTGCAGAGTTGCAGAATGCAAGTAGTTCTGCACACAGAGTGAGGCTCAATTTGTTGTGTTTCAATCTAGGAGTTATGATCCAGGGAACAACATAAGAAAGAGTCTACTAAGTGCAAAATGGGAGGGTGCTTTGTGCCTGTTTTATGTACTTTGGCATTTAAAACAAAACTCTACCTAACTCGCCTTATCAGATTCAGTAAAGAAATCAGCAAAAACAATAGATGGACATTCCCTGCTGCACAGTGACCAAATCAGCAATACATGTATCCCAACAGCAAAAACAAATTACACATTATATATAGTATCCATTAAATCTCAGAAACCTGTGACCTGAAAATAAACAGCAAATCTCTATGCCTTTATAGTTATCCACAACAGCTGGCCATCTTATGAACTCATCAGGCCAAGTTTGGAATGTCCGTGGCACTGCACATGCTCAGTAGACTCTGAGAAGCAATGCTCAGGGCTCAAAAAAAAAGCTTTAGCAGAAAATGAGATTAAGTCTGTCACAGGAGGTGGGACAACAGGACAGTATGTAAATCAATCCTGATACAGAATACACTGGTTTCTATGCTACCATGCAATGTGAATGTGGAGGAACAAGCTGTGTATCATTCATTTTAGATCGGATATATAATTATTATTGTGAATCAGTCCTTGAGCACTTTTTTTCTGCACACAGAGTGCACTTTGGAGTTTTGTGTTTGTAAAGGGGACCTGTGTAACAGTTCTAAATTCTTTGTTTAGCTTTATTTCTCCTTTTGCCAAGAGTCATACTTCCCCTCTGCGAACACATGTTACAGTTTAGTGGTACTGTATGTGCAAGTCATAAGGTGAGTTATAAAGGATGGAGCTGTTTGACAGTGACTTTATGGAAGCTGAAGGTGCTCTGTTTCCAACTTTAGGCAAAGGTGCCTTCCTAGGATAGTGCTGCTCCCAACCCAATTAACAACTCAAAGGTTACAAGGGATTTGTTCAGATGTTCAGTAATTCATATATAACATGAGCAGGAATGGGAATACTGTAAAATGTTATTCTTGTGCTTACACACACACAAACACACACCCACACCCCCCCCTTACCTGGTAACAAAACAGCCGCACTCTAATCCGATTTGGAGTATAAGCGTGGGTGCAGGGCCAAAATATATTAATAATCAATCGGATAGAGCATCGGTGTCCAACGTTTTTCATCCTTGAAAAAAACTGACTTGCAGCTTAAAGGGCAATTCACCTTCATTAGCAAAATTGTAATAATTGAAAAAAAAAACCACAGAAATATGTTCAAACTTTCATAACCTGCCAAAGTTTGTAAAATGGACATTGTAATTAGGGGTGTGGCCACAAAATGGGCGTGGCCAAAACCTTTTTGTCCATCTTTCTATTTCCAAAATGTTGGGAGGTATGGAAAGATGAGTAATAAAAAGTAGCAATAACAATACTGTAAATCTGTAGCCTTACAGAGCATTTGTTTTTTAGATAGGGGTCAGTGATCCCCATTTGAAAGCTGGAAAGAGTCAGAATAAAAAGAGAAATAATTAGAAAACTATAAAAAAAAATGACCAATTGACCAAAAAAGACCAATTGAAAAGCTGCTTAGAATTGGCCATTCTATAACATATTAAAAGTTAACGTAAAGGTGAACCACCTTTAACCCTTTAGGTGCCACAGATCGTAAAATCTACGACCTGTGGATAAAAGCTCACAGATTCGATGATCTGCAGCATCATAGACAGGCATGTTTGATTTTTTTCAAATCAGTTGCATTTTTTGTGCATAAAATAAAATATTTTTCTCGTATAAATCCCTATATTGTGAAAAATGGTCATTTCATTTTTTTTGGTACAGGTATATGACATGTTATCCAGAATGCTCCGGACCTGGGGTTTACCGGATAAGGGGTCTTTCTGTAATTTGGATCTCCAAACCTTAAGTCTACTAAAACATAATTTAAACAATAAATATACCCAATAGGATTGCTTTGCTTCCAATAAGGATTAATTATATCTTAGTTGGGATCAAGTACAATATACTGTTTCATTACTAGAGAGATAAGGAAATCAATTTTAAAAAAGTGAATTATTTGATTATAATGGAGTCTATAGGAGAAGGCCATTCCGTAATTTGGAGCTTTCTGGATATCGGGTTTCTGGATAACGGATCCTATACCTGTATTTAAAGCTCCAAATCTTGTTCCAGAAGTGGAAATACACAGAAAGCTCAGGTTCACACAAAAAAATAACAATGGATAGGTTTCCTCTGTAAACTAAAAATCCTCTCTAGGAAATGCTCCTAAAGTGAAAGAGCACAAAATGATCAAAAAAGGTGTGCAAATGAAATGGAAAATTATGCTGGCACCTACAGGGTTAACTTGTCCAAGAATGTCCAGCATCTCCTTCTATACTGATCATACAGTAAATACAATAATAGTTTGCTTGTATGCATATTTTTATTCATAGTGCTACATTAACAGAACAATGGAGAACCATGCAATAAAAGAATATGAATATAAATACAAAACTACAGTTACATTCAAGATGAAGCACAAAGTGGCAACAGGAATGACGCCTCTGCACCAAAGAGCTTGCAATCTAATCTATCCTTTTCCTCCAGAGGGGAAATAGTCCTTTTACTTGTCATTTTCTTACATAATTAGCAATAACTCTGTGTTCCAGTAATTATCATTAGAGATTTAAGGATGAAACTGACTTATACAGAAGACTTGCAGATCCAACAAGGGGTTACATATCTGCCTGTTAGATCCACATTGCTTATCTCTTATTTACATGAAAAGAAAGTCTCTTGGGGTTGGAAGGCCACCCAGACACTAATCTCTTGCGTTCAGCTGATGTCCTGGGGATTCTATATAAAGAGCAGCACAGGACAGAGCCTGTACAACTGTGTAACAGCTAAGCCCGATTGCAGCACCCTCTACTGTGCTAGCAAGAAACATAACCTGGACCAATGCAGTCTGCAATGATGATGTTCTCATCCAAATACTGGGTCAGGAGGGGGATGTCATTGGACTCTGCAATGTCCCAGGACTTCCTAAATGCACCCTCGGTGAGTACAGAAAGAATGTGATACAGTTCTCTGAGAATATTGCAAATGTGTTGATACACCTTGTCTGTATGTTAGATAATATATGTATATGGATTTTTATCTTTGCCTCTAGTTCTGTTTTAATCTGAGCTTGTTCTGCCAGTCCTCTTCAGCACAAATAGCCCATTACACCTGATGCTAGTACAGCGCCAGAGTCTTTTCTGCAACAGAGCACGAGTGCTAAAGAAGTTTGATGAATGAGTTTCCCAAGTGCCACCACTTATAGTTGCAGAGATGTATTGCTGCGTTCACTTGGGGCTGCTAGGTGCTGATTGGGAACATCCATCTTTCTAATAAATGCCCTGACTGTCCTCCTGTGAATGCAGCATGATTCCACCAGGAAAACTTGCTTCCTTATAAATGCACATTCAATATAGACATACAAAGAATCCCTTCTTAGTTATCATTCCCAAATAAAAAAAAACCTCATATTAGCAGCATGTGTATAAATCTAAATTATGCCCCCTAAAAAGTTGAAAATCTTTGGGGCATCCTGTTTGTTGCTAAATGGAAGTTTAGCTGAAGTTTGATAATCAGTTGTTGTATTGGTCTGAAACAGACTGGTTTATTTGTGATAGTACAGTGCAAAGCCAGTGTGTGTATATTTAGCTATGGTCTGTACCAGCTTAAAATGCACTTACAGTTCATGGTGAGAGTTTCAGTTCAGCCACAGTTAGAGCCGGACAGGTTTGACATCACTAATGCAGTTTGCCATGTTCACCATTTAACCCACCACACTCATAGAATTTTAGAAAACGGTATAAAGGCCACTTGGAGATGTGTATAATATTAAGGTTCCATTTATATGTGTAACCAGTAACCACCAGCCAGACTCATTTTATTATTATTCACCCACTTCTCCATTTCTGACCTTCACTGCTGCCCTAATTTAAATGGCAGTTGTCTCACAGTCACAGTGCATCATGGTCCTGCACTCTTTCTGTGTGGGTCAGTGACAAAAATATCAAATTATAGAGTTGAGCATTTTGGAGTAGCATTAATAGTAGTCAAGCTGCGATTGTTGTACTGAGTGAGGCACTCATAGTATATCATGGCTTTTGAAGTATTTTTAGACTTTTTAGATTAGACCAAGCAAATAATTCTGAGTGATGGCAAGAGGCTGCTAATAATGTGAGTTCATGGTGGATGATGGGAATTGTATGCCATTTGTGAAAGGAGTTCACAGTGCATGATGGGGATTGTCTTTCTGTCTTTGGCATTTATGAAAGAAATCATTAGTGGTGGGGTTTTATGTGCATTTTAAGATTATCAACTTAATAAAGATTATATTAGAAAATCATGCTGGAGTGCTATAAGATTATAAACTTTATAATGATATTAGAAATCAAGCAGCAGTGCTATAAGCTTATCTAACTTAGTAATTATATTAGAAATCACGCTAGAGTGCTATAAGATTATCAACTTTATAATGATATTAGAAATCACCCTGCAGTGCTATAAGATTATCAACTTTATAATGATATTAGAAATCACACTGGAGTGCAATAAGATTATCAATTTTATAATGATATTAGAAATCACACTGCAGTGCTATAAGATTATCAACTTTATAATGATATTGGAAATCACACTGCAGTGCTATAAGATTATCAACTTTATAATGATATTGGAAATCACACTGCAGTTGTAACGACCACGTTGTCAGGAACCTGGATCGGTGACTGTACCTTGCGGACGCACAGGTGATTCACTGATGCCCCTTTGGGGCCCCGGGCTTTCTGCTGCGGAATCCAACAAGGAAGTGCGTGGAAGAATCGTAAGCGAGGTACCGGCAAGGTTGAAGAAAAGATGTAGTCAAGGTCGAGCAAAAGGTTCTAGGCAGGCAGCAGAGATCGTAGTCGAGGGTCAGGCAAAAGAGTAAAAAAAACAGGAAATCAGTAGTAGAAACAAAGCTTAGGCAGGAAGAGTAAAACTGGAACCAGCTTGGGCAAAATCCAAAATGGAGGCTGGACCTTTAAGGGCTAATTGGCGCCAAACAGGGCTGGAACTAGGGGTAGGCAGAGTAGGCACATGCCTAGGGCGCAAAGCTGGGAGGGCGCCAGGCACGTACCTCCTCTGTCGCCTACCCCAAGTCCGGTTCCCTTCTCTGCCCGTTCCTTCGCCGAACGCCAGCGGTAGAAGATACCAAATCCGGAAGTGCACTCAGAAGACCTGGAAGAGACACGCCGGGAGGTAGGCAACTGCTTAAATCTCCCGGCGCGTTTTACAGCCAGGGCCGGAACTAGGGGTAGGCAGAGTAGGCACGTAACTAGGGCGCAAAGCTGGAGGGGCGCCAGGCACGTACCTGCTCTGTCACCTACCCCATGTCCGGTCCCCTCTCTCCCTGACATTTCAGGATCTACTTGCGCTACCTTGCATACAGGTTCGCGCTTCCACGCTTCTGTTCAGGCCCATGAGTGCTTCCATGTTCGCCGATGTGTGAGCATGAACTTGCGCATGCGCACAAAGCCGGTGCCATAGTCGGGCAGGTTGCCCAGGGCGCCTGCTCGGTCCGGCCCGGCTCTGCTTACAGCAGTGCTATAAGATTATCAACTTCATAATGATGAAATCACACTGGAGCGCTATAAGATTATTTTTATAAAGATGATATTAGAAATCACGCTGGAGTGCTATAGGATTATCAACTTTATAATGATATTAGAAATTACACTGGAGTACTATAAGATTATCATCTTTATAAAGATGATATTGGAAATCACACTGGAGTGCTATAAGATTATTTTTACAAAGATGGTATTAGAAATCACACTGGAGTGCTGTCACGGCCGGCACCCAATACCAGAACAAGTGCCAAGCACCCTGGTCTCGGCTCGGCTTCACCAGTAGTGTGACCACCGTTGGGCTTGGGAGGAGCCCTCAGCTTACTTGGGTGCCACCTGGACTTAACGAGGGGTGCAAGGCGAGATGTTCTGGCTGGCAAAGGGGCACGGCTGTTAGCAGAGTCTTTTTGGGCCGAAGGTCATGGTACAAAGGATGAGGCAGAATCGTAGTCAGGCAGGCTGGGTCGAGGCAGGCAAGGATCATCAAACAGGCAAAAGGGTCAAAACCGGGTGATCAATCAAAGGGTTAACAGAAGAGTAGTCGTAAGCAGGCAAAGGTCAGGATCCAGAAGTCAGAATAGTCAAAATAGCCAGGCAGGGCTCACAACAGGAATCAGACAGGTTCAGAAGAAAGCAGACAAATAGCACAAGGCTCAGGAGCACCAGGAATACAAACAGTAAGAATACCCCTTTAATACTTTAAATTTCGCGCCATTGCACGCTGACGTCATCACGCCAGCGGGCATGTGCCTTCAAAAGCCGGAAGTGCGTGCCGCGTGCGCACTAAGAAGAGGCCAGTGCACACGAAGAGGCGCGGCGGGCGTCCCCGCCGCACCACTAGACTGCCAGGGCAAGGTATAAGATTATTTTTATAAATATGATATTAGAAATCACACTGGAGTGCTATAAGATTATCAACTTTATAATGATATTAGAAATCACACTGGAGTGCTATAAGATTATTAACTTTATAAAGATGATATCGGAAATCACACTGGCGTGCTACAAGATTATCAACTTCATAAAGATGATATTAGAAATCAGGCTGGAGTGCTGTGTTCTGTATAAAAGCGATCTGACCACAGTGTCATGCTTAGTAAAGTCATGTAACTCCTCTCTGTATCTCTGTATCTCTCTCTTCTATATATAAATATAAACATTGTTGATGGATATGAGAAAAGACATATCTAAGCTAAGGCACATTTATCAAGGGTCGAATTTTGAATTCATGTGAGTTTTTTAAAACTCCCATAAACTCCCATGAACTCAAAATTCGACCAATCGAAATGTGTTGTAAAAATCTGTTTTTTTAAACTTGGGTGAATAGGATTGACCCTAAAACTCAAATTTGAGGGTTTTTTTCTCTAAAAAAAACTTGAAGGAAGGCTGCAAACAACTCTAAATTGGTCCCTGGACGTCTCCCAATGACTTAAACAGCAATTCTGCAGGTTTTAGGTGGCGAATAATCAAATTCATGTTCAAGGGCTAGTGTATGATAAATCTTGAAAATCAAAATCAAATTTTTTGAAAAACTCAAATCAAATTTGAATAACTCCCTAGTTGAATTTGACAGTTGTGACCATAAAAAAAAACTCGAAAATTCGAATTTGAAAATCTGCCCCTAATTTCGAAGTGTAAAATACTTCGAAATTCGACCATCGAATTGAAATACTTCGACTTTGAATATCGAAGTCGAAGTATTTTTCACCGAATTTGGACATCCTGCGATCAAAGTAAAATCGTTCGATCGAACTACTCACATCTTTTCCACATTATGTTCCACCTGCTTGTGACTGTTAGTGATGTTAAGCCTGACGTGTTTGATTCCTACCTCCCTGCTATTTCCCTTATATTTCTCTGGTTAACATGGCTGCAATCTCATGTGATATATATATATATATATATATATATATATATATATATATATATATATATATATATATATATATATATATATATTTTATTATATTTGTTTCTAATAAATATAATTATAAACTAACTTAAAAATAAAAAAAATATACAAAAACACTTCTTGTTTAAAGGGGATGTATACATGTATACTGTACCTTTTTTTTATCTGCTCCATAGAGATATGTAATAATAAAACAGTAGCTTGCACTTGATCCATACTAAGCTGCATAAATCCATATTGGTGGCCAAACAATCTTATTGGGTTTATTTAATGTTTAAATGCTTATAATGGCCTTAAAGGAGAACTAAACCCTAAAAATGAATATGGCTATAAATGCCATATTTTATATACTTTACTTATTAAACCAGCCTAAAAGTTCAGCATCTCTATAGGAGTAATGATTTAGGTTGTCAAAGTCGGGGCATCTTCAGTGACACGGATCATTACTGCTAAAGGGCAGTGGTTCCCTTGGGCTGGTACAGAAGTCCAAAACATAATGTACAGTATTTATGTCCTACTTCTTTAGTTAAGCTTTAGTTCTCCTTTAAAGTATGGAGATCAACATTACAGAAAAATCGCTTATCCAGTAGAATCCCTGTGCTACGTATTAGATCCTATGCATGTAATTCTTATCTTTATTTGTCCTTTCCAGTAATGTCATAAAGTAAAGGGTTCAGTTTGGTAAATATAAATCTAGCAATGAATCCTGGGAGTGAGCTAAATATCCAGCCCTGCATCCTTATGATGACCATACACTGTGATATCTGTTTGCTTGGCAAGGTTTCCAAATCAGAATATCACTGCCAGGTTTTACCACACACAGTCTGGTCCTAATGTAGGGATGTAGCGAACGTCGGAAAAAAAGTTCGCGAACATATTCGCGAACTTGCGCAAAAATGCGAGCGGTTCGCGAACCCCATAGACTTCAATGGGAAGGCGAACTTTAACATCTAAAAAAGACATTTCTGGCCAGAAAAATGATTTTAAAGTTGTTTAAAGGGTGCAACGACCTGGACAGTGGCATGCCAGAGGGGGATCAAGGGCAAAAATGTATCTGAAAAATCTGCCTGTGTGTGCTTGGAAGAGATAGTGTAGGGGGAGAGCTGTTAGTGATTTCAGGGACAGATGATAGTAAGTTTGCTGGCTAGTAATCTGCTTGATACTGCTCTGTATTGGAGGGACAGAAGTCTGCAGGGATTTGAGGGACATTTTAGCTTAGGTAGCTTTGCTGGCTAGTAATCTACTGTTCTCTTTAAACAACTGCCATACGTTGACCTTGTAGGCATTGTTTGCCCAGTTTTTTTGGACGCAGCCACTGAAGCACAGTTGCCAGAAAAAATATGCCATATAAATGCTGAAAATAGTAATTTTTCGCCATACGTTGACCTTGTAGACATTGTTTGCCCAGTTTTTTTGGTTGCAGCCACTGAAGCACAGTTGCCAGAAAAAATATGCCATATAAATGCTGAAAATAGTCATTTTTTGCCATACGTTGACCTTGTAGGCATTGTTTGCCCAGTTTTTTTGGTCGCAGCCACTGAAGCACAGTTGCCAGAAAAAATATGCCATATAAATGCTGAAAATAGTAATTTTTTGCCATATACGTTGAGTCAACGTATGGCAAAAAATGACTATTTTCAGCATTTATATGGCATATTTTTTCTGGCCTCTGTGCTTCAGTGGCTGCGGCCAAAAAAACTGGGCAAACAATGCCTACAAGGTCAACGTCGTTGACCTTGTAGGCATTGTTTGCCCAGTTTTTTTGGCCGCAGCCACTGAAGCACAGAGGCCAGAAAAAATATGCCATATAAATGCTGAAAATAGTAATTTTTTGCCATATACGTTGAGTCAACGTATGGCAAAAAATGACTATTTTCAGCATTTATATGGCATATTTTTTCTGGCCTCTGTGCTTCAGTGGCTGCGGCCAAAAAAACTGGGCAAACAATGCCTACAAGGTCAACGTCGTTGACCTTGTAGGCATTGTTTGCCCAGTTTTTTTGGCCGCAGCCACTGAAGCACAGAGGCCAGAAAAAATATGCCATATAAATGCTGAAAATAGTCATTTTTTTGGTCGTAGCCACTGAAGCACAGTTGCCAGAAAAATTATGCCATATAAATGCTGAAAATATAAATTTTTTTGGTTGCAGCCACTGAAGCACAGAGGCCAGAAAAATTATGCCATATAAATGCTGAAAATATAAATTTTTTTGGTTGCAGCCACTGAAGCACAGAAGCCAGAAAAATTATGCCATATAAATGCTGAAAATATGCATTTTTTTGGTTGCAGCCACTGAAGCACAGAGGCCAGAAAAATTATGCCATATAAATGCAGAAAATATGCATTTTTTTGGTCGCAGCCACTGAAGCACAGTTGCCAGAAAAATTATGCCATATAAATGCTGAAAATATAAATTTTTTTGGTTGCAGCCACTGAAGCACAGAGGCCAGAAAAATTATGCCATATAAATGCTGAAAATATAAATTTTTTTGGTTGCAGCCACTGAAGCACAGAGGCCAGAAAAATTATGCCATATAAATGCTGAAAATATGCATTTTTTTGGTTGCAGCCACTGAAGCACAGAGGCCAGAAAAATTATGCCATATAAATGCAGAAAATATGCATTTTTTTGGACGCAGCCACTGAAGCACAGTTGCCAGAAAAAATATGCCATATAAATGCTGAAAATAGTCATTTTTTGCCATACGTTGACCTTGTAGACATTGTTTGCCCAGTTTTTTTGGTTGCAGCCACTGAAGCACAGAGGCCAGAAAAAATTAAACCAGTAGGGTTTGCACCCTAGTTTGTAACGGTGGCGGAGGGAGGAGGACGCTAAAGGACAGCTGTGTGTGGAGTCATGAGGCTTGAAGAGAAGGACAGCTGCATAGAAGTCAGAACAAGTCTTCCGGCGTGCAGTAACCCTCCGAGATCCACCCCTCATTCATTTTAATAAAGGTCAGGTAATCGACACTTTTGTGACCTAGGCGAGTTCTCTTCTCAGTTACAATCCCTCCTGCTGCACTGAAGGTCCTTTCTGAGAGCACACTTGAGGCTGGGCAAGACAAGAGGTTCATGGCAAATTGTGACAGCTCTGGCCACAGATCAAGCCTGCACACCCAGTAGTCCAGGGGTTCATCGCTCCTCAGAGTGTCGATATCTGCAGTTAATGCCAGGTAGTCCGCTACCTGCCGGTCGAGGCGTTCTTTGAGGGTGGATCCAGAAGGGTTGTGGCGCTGCCTTGGACAGAAAAACATTTGCATGTCTGACGTTACAGACTGGCCAAAGGGCTTTGTCCTTGCAGGTGTGCTCGTGGCAGGATTACTGGCACCTCTGCCCCTGGAATGTTGATGAGTTCCTGAAGTGACATCACCCTTAAAAGCATTGTACAACATGTTTTGCAGGCTGGTTTGTAAATGCCGCATCTTTTCGGACTTGTGGTATGTTGGTAACATTTCTGACACTTTATGCTTGTACCGAGGGTCTAGTAGCGTTGCGACCCAGTACAGGTCCTTCTCCTTAAGCCTCTTGATACGGGGGTCCTTCAACAGGCATGACAGCATGAAAGACCCCATTCTCACAAGGTTGGATGCAGAGCTATCCATCTCCGCTTCCTCATTATCAAGGACTGCATCATCCACGGTCTCCTCCCCCCAGCCACGTACAAGACCAGGGGTCCCCAAAAGGTCACCACTAGCCCCCTGGGAAGCCTGCTCCTGTTGGTCCTCCTCCTCCTCCTCCACAAAGCCACCTTCCTCCTCTGACTCCACTTCTGGCACCTCTCCCTGCGTTGCAGCAGGTGCCTGGGTTCGTTCTGGTGATTCCGACCAGAAATCGCGCGCTTCTAGCTCCTCGTCACGCTGGTCTACAGCCTCATCTGTCACTCGTCGCACGGCACGCTCCAGGAAGAAAGCGAAGGGTATTAGGTCGCTGATGGTGCCTTCGGTGCGACTGACCATATTTGTCACCTCTTCAAAAGGTCGCATGAGCCTGCAGGCATCGCGCATAAGCACCCAGTAACGGGGGAAAAAAATCCCCAGCTCTGCAGATCCAGTCCTACCACCCAGTTCAAAAAGGTACTCGTTGACGGCCCTTTGTTGTTGCAGCAGACGTTCCAACATAAGGAGCGTTGAATTCCAGCGAGTCTGGCTGTCAGAAATCAAACGCCTGACTGGCATGTTGTAGCGCTGCTGAATGTCAGCAAGGCGTGCCATGGCTGTGTAGGAACGTCTGAAATGGGCCGACACCTTTCTGGACTGGGTGAGAACGTCCTGGAATCCTGGGTACTTGGAGACAAAACGTTGGACTATTAAATTTAACACATGTGCCATGCAGGGCACATGTGTTAAATTGCCCAGTCTCAACGCTGCCAACAGATTGCTTCCATTGTCACACACCACTTTTCCGATCTGCAGTTGGTGTGGGGTCAGCCACCGATCGGCCTGTGACTGCAGAGATGACAGGAGTACAGATCCGGTATGGTTTTTGCTTTCCAGGCACGTCATCCCCAAGACAGCGTGACAACGGCGTACCTGGCACGTCGAATAGCCTAGGGGGAGCTGGGGGTGCACAGGTGTGGAGGAGGAGAAGGAGGACCCAGCAGCAGAGTAAGAAGAAGAAGAGGAAGAAGACGAGGTAGAGAGCGATGGAGGAGTAGAGGTGGTGGCAGAACCGCGTGCAATCCGTGGCGGTGACACCAACTCCACTGTTGTTGTTGAGCTACCCATTCCCTGCTTCCCAGCCATTACCAAGTTCACCCAGTGGGCAGTGTAGGTGACATACCTGCCCTGACCATGCTTGGAGGACCATGCGTCAGTAGTCATATGGACCTTTGGCCCAACACTAAGTGACAGAGATGCGGTAACTTGGCTCTGCACATGTTGGTACAGGTGTGGTATTCCCTTTTTAGAAAAAAAATTGCGGCTGGGTACCTTCCACTGCGGTGTCCCAATTGCTACAAATTTGCGGAAGGCCTCAGAGTCCACCAGCTGGTATGGTAAAAGCTGGCGGGCTAAGAGTGCAGACAAGCCAGCTGTCAGACGCCGGGCAAGGGGGTGACAGTCAGACATTGGCTTCTTACGCTCAAACATGGCCTTCACAGAAACTTGGCTGGTGGCAGATGACTGGGAATGGGAACAGGTGGTCAAGGTGGAAGGCGGAGTGGAGGGTGGTTCAGACGGGTCAAGGAGAGCAGAGGTAGAGCAGTAAGATGCTGGACCAGAAGGAGTGTGGCTTTTAGTTTGCCTGTTGCCTTTGAGGTGTTGCTCCCAAAGTGCTTTGTGCTTGCCGCTCATGTGCCTTCGCATAGAAGTTGTACCTATGTGGCTGTTGGGCTTACCAAGGCTCAGTTTCTGACTGCACTCATTGCAAATTACAATGCTTTTGTCAGAGGCACACACATTAAAAAAATCCCACACTGCTGACTTTTTGGAAGTGTGCGATCTGGCGGTAACAGTAGAAGTTGGCGGCATTGGCGGCAATGGCGGGTGCGTTGGCCGGCTGAACACAGGTGCCGATACATGTTGTTGCCCTACTGATCCCTGCGGGCTGTCCTCCCTGCTTCTTCTAAGTCTTATTCTCCTACTGCCTCTCTGACTCTCCGTCTCTCCATCTGAACTACCCTCCTCTTGCTCTCTTCTACTAGGCACCCACAAAACATCAATCTCCTCATCATCATTCTCCTCAGATGCATCAATTTCTTCTGACACATCACAGAAGGAAGCAGCAGCGGGGACCTCCTCCTCATCACTCATTATGTCCATCTCTATCGTGTTCTCTGCCAGAATTAAATCTGGTGTAACGTCCTCATCTCCTTCATCTTCTTCTGGCAATAATGGTTGCGCATTACTCAGTTCAAGAAACTCATGGGAAAATAACTCCTCTGACTCCAGTGAAGAAGGGGCACCGGTGGTGGAGGAAGTGTTACGTGGGGTGGCCATAGCAGTGGAGGATGAGAAGGATGTTGTGGTAAAGTTAGAAACGGTAGAGGATGGGGTGTGCTGTGTAAGCCAGTCAACTACCTCTTCAGCATTTTGGGAGTTCAGGGTCATTGGCTTTTTAAAACTGGGCAATTTGCTAGGGCCACAGGATTGCATAGCAGCACGGCCCCTAGCACGGCCTCTGCGTGGCGGCCTGCCTTTGCCTGGCATTATTTTTAAAAAAACAACAACAACAAAAACTCAGTTGGTTTTTCTGGAAACGATAATACACACAGCTAGATGGCAGTTTGAAGAAAACAGTGTGCAAATAATGCCTACAAGATCAACGTATACACTACTACAGCGGTGGATACGGATTACGTAAAATATATGAATGCTGCTTGAAAAAAAGTAACTCAAGTGGTTTTTCTAGAGACGATAATATTATCAATATTTAGACAAAATGTGAACAAGCTCACACAGCTAGATGGCGGTTTGAAGAAAACACTGTGCAAATAATGCCTACAAGGTCAACGTATACACTACTACAGCGGTGGATACGGATTACGTAAAATATATGAATGCTGCTTGAAAAAAAGTAACTCAAGTGGTTTTTCTAGAGACGATAATATTATCAATATTTAGACAAAATGTGAACAAGCTCACACAGCTAGATGGCGGTTTGAAGAAAACACTGTGCAAATAATGCCTACAAGGTCAACGTATACACTACTACAGCGGTGGATACGGATTACGTAAAATATATGAATGCTGCTTGAAAAAAAGTAACTCAAGTGGTTTTTCTAGAGACGATAATATTATCAATATTTAGACAAAATGTGAACAAGCTCACACAGCTAGATGGCGGTTTGAAGAAAACACTGTGCAAATACTGCCCACAAGATCAACGTATACACTACTACAGCGGTGGATACGGATTACGTAAAATATATGAATGCTGCTTGAAAAAAGTCACTCCGGTGTTTTATCTGGAGACGGTAATATTATGGATATTTAGACAGAATGTGAACAAGGTCACACAGCTAGATGGCAGTTGGTTGAATAACACACTGGGCAAAAAATGCCTACAGGGCAAATAATGCCTAAAAGGTCAATTTATACACTAATACAGCGATGGATACGGATTACGTAAAATATATTATGGCTGCTTGAAAAAAGTCACTCCGGTGTTTTTTCTGGAGACGGTAATATTATGGATATTTAGACAGAATGTGAACAAGGTCACACAGCTAGATGGCAGTTGGTTGAATAACACACTGGGCAAAAAATGCCTACAGGGCAAATAATGCCTAAAAGGTCAATTTATACACTAATACAGCGATGGATACGGATTACGTAAAATATATTATGGCTGCTTGAAAAAAGTCACTCCGGTGTTTTTTCTGGAGACGGTAATATTATGGATATTTAGACAGAATGTGAACAAGGTCACACAGCTAGATGGCAGTTGGTTGAATAACACACTGGGCAAAAAATGCCTACAGGGCAAATAATGCCTAAAAGGTCAATTTATACACTAATACAGCGATGGATACGGATTACGTAAAATATATTATGGCTGCTTGAAAAAAGTCACTCCGGTGTTTTTTCTGGAGACGGTAATATTATGGATATTTAGACAGAATGTGAACAAGGTCACACAGCTAGATGGCAGTTGGTTGAATAACACACTGGGCAAAAAATGCCTACAGGGCAAATAATGCCTAAAAGGTCAACTTATACACTACTACAGCGATGGATACGGATTACGTAAAATATATTATGGCTGCTTGAAAAAGTCACTCCGGTGTTTTTTCTGGAGACGGTAATATTATGGATATTTAGACAGAATGTGAACAAGGTCACACAGCTAGATGGCAGTTGGTTGAATAACACACTGGGCAAAAAATGCCTACAGGGCAAATAATGCCTAAAAGGTCAATTTATACACTAATACAGCGATGGATACGGATTACGTAAAATATATTATGGCTGCTTGAAAAAAGTCACTCCGGTGTTTTTTCTGGAGACGGTAATATTATGGATATTTAGACAGAATGTGAACAAGGTCACACAGCTAGATGGCAGTTGGTTGAATAACACACTGGGCAAAAAATGCCTACAGGGCAAATAATGCCTAAAAGGTCAACTTATACACTACTACAGCGATGGATACGGATTACGTAAAATATATTATGGCTGCTTGAAAAAAGTCACTCCGGTGTTTTTTCTGGAGACGGTAATATTATGGATATTTAGACAGAATGTGAACAAGGTCACACAGCTAGATGGCAGTTGGTTGAATAACACACTGGGCAAAAAATGCCTACAGGGCAAATAATGCCTAAAAGGTCAACTTATACACTACTACAGCGGTAGTAAAATAAAAAAAAGTAAAATAAAAAAAAAATGAATATTAAAAAAAAAAAATTAAAGTTGGTGCTGCTGAACTACTAGGAGCAGCAGATTAGCACTCCAGTCCCACTCCCCAACACTGCTAGACTAATAGCACTGGGCTCTTATAGTAGTAGTAGTAGTAGTAGTAAAACAACAAAAAAATAAATAAAAGCAGTCCTTACAAGGACTACTGTTATTGCAGCAGTCAGCAGATGAGATCAGAAGCAGGACAGCTGCCCACTGCAGCTACATACAGAGCACTGCAGTAGAAGGTAGATTACTAGCCAGCAAAGCTACCTAAGCTTAAATGTCCCTCAAACCCCTGCAGACTTCTGTCCCTCCAATAACAGAGCAGTATCAAAACGATTACTAGCCAGCAAACTTTCAACTGTCCCTGAAATCACTAACAGGCAGCAGCTCTCTCCCTACACTATCTCTTCAGCACACACAGGCAGAGTGAAAAAACGCTGCAGGGCTTCGGTTTTTATAGGGAAGGGGAGTGGTCCAGGGGAGAGCTTCCTGATTGGCTGCCATGTACCTGCTGGTCTGGGGTGAGAGGGCAAAAAAAAGCGCCAACAATGGCGAACCCAAAATGGCGAACGTCGCGCGACGTTCGCGAACTTCCGGCGAGCGCGAACACCCGATGTTCGCGCGAACAAGTTCGCCGGCGAACAGTTCGCGCCATCTCTATCCTAATGGGACTAATCCAATTGTTGACCCTGGGATAATGATAGGATCATGCAGTGGGCCTAAGGAAAAGTTTAAAAATTGGGAGAATGCAATAGGATGACAGAAGGGAGAGTCCCAAAATCTGGTAACTCCCAAAGAAATAAGGGGAGTTGACAGCGCTAAGAATGAGGA